>NC_133144.1:2346322-2646479 GCF_048418815.1 Hemitrygon akajei
TAAGATCTAAAATGAATTAAGAGCTGTAGGTGTCTGAAAGCACACTCTCAACGATTCAGGAATAGCTCTACCATCAGATTTCTGAATGGACATTGAACCCGTGAACATTTACTGCATATTTTCTCTTTTTGCACTACTTATTTAATTTAACTTTTAAACTATATACTATATACTGTTTTTATTATGTATTGCAATGTACTGCTGCTGCATAACAACAAATTTTGGACATATGCCAGTAATGTCAAACCTGATTCTGACAATCTGCAATTAATTATGCAAATTTTGAAACCTCAGTTGACACTTCTGATATGGAAGCTTTAGGTTGCAGACATTTCTCAGACTCTGATGTAATGTGCTCATAAATCTTTAGAGACCTTTCCTGAGAGCTCTAATAAGACCCAGTAAGTGTGTACTTAAAACAAACTGTTCTCTTCCTCAGAGGAAGGTGATTGGGAGCAGTTTCTGTGGTCTGGGTCCCTTTTGGTCCATGTTCTCTGTGCTCAGGCAACAGTCAAACCACAAGAGTGCTAGACAAGATTTTGCCCTTTGTCATTGCTAAATAGATGGTACTTACCCTTGCTAACTTTACTCTTTCCTGCCTGTGGGTGCTCCTGTCTGGGTTAATTGGTGTGGTTTTTTGGTAGAGATCCGTCTCCCTCGTGGTAAGCTGGGCCACAGCATGCAAACCCAGCCACTGTGTGGTGAGAGCAGCTGTCAGTGTTAATGATGGCCGTGCTCACTGTCGTCTGGTTGTTGCAACTGATGGGGAAAGTAAAGGGGTTCTGGCTCCCCCCTGCTTTGATTGCAAAGTGCCTAGTCATGACAGTGCTGTCCACAGGCAAATGGGACTAGCTTACCTGGGTTCTTGGTAGGCATGAATTGATTGGCCCTGTTTCCAATCTGCATGATTGCTGCTCTGATAGGAAGTTGCTGGGAGTAGGGTGAGGACATGGTTATTGGACTGTAGGGAGATTGCAGGTGAGTTGATCCATTCTCCTTTATGCAGCCAATAGCATAGTTAGATGGGTAGTTATCAGTTGACAGCATAGATGGCTTCCTGACCTCACACCACTTAGGGCTATTTAACATCAACTAATAATTAAATTAAACTCTAGTTACTGAAGAGGAGGAGTAGGAGTCACCTGCAGGTAATGGAAGGCAGACTCTACCACAATTGTAGCTCCAGAGCATGTGAACTGTCCAATCAACATCAGTGTCCTGAGTGGAGATTAGGGAGAACCTCTTCTCTAACCTTATCAACACTTCGGCCAAATTCCCAGCTGGAGACAAACTGGATCTTGGGCAACACCAAGATGTTGCCTGGATGAAAGAGCATGTATAATCAAGAAAGTTTGAATGAGCTAGGGCTTTTCTCTTTGGAGCCATAGAGGATGAGAGATGACTTCATGGAGGTGTACAAGATTATAAGAGACTTGGAGTGGACAGCCAGTGCTTTTTTCCCCAGGGTGTCAATGGCTAATATGAGAGAGCATAATTTTAAGGTGATTGGAGGCAATTTTAAGGGAGATGTCAGAGGAAACTTTTTTTTTAACTGAGTAGTGCGTGTGTGGAACACGCTGCCAGGGGTGGTGGTAGAGGCAGATACATTAGAGACATTTAAGAGGCTCGTAGATCGGCATAGATGAACACAAAATGGAGAACTATGTTGGAAAAAAGGGTGAAATTGATCTTAGAATTTAGAATTTATTCAAGTCTTACATCCATTCCACTATGCAAGAGAGTAAAAATCTTTACATTATGGCTCCATTGCAATGTACAGATGTGTGAATTTTTAAGTCTAATGGCTTGTAGAAAGAAGCTGTCCCATATCTGTTGGTCCTGGCTTTAATGCTGCTGTACCATTTGCCAGACAGATGCAGCTGAAGCAGTTTATGGTTGGGGTGACTGGTGTCCCCAAAGATCTGCCAGGCCTTCTTCCTGCATCTGCTGCTATAAAAATCCTCAATGGACAGAAGTTCACATCCACAGATGTGCTGGGCTGGCGGTAACACTCTCTGCAGTGCCCAGAGATCAAGGTTGGTGCAGTTCCTGTACCAGGCGGTGATGCAGCCAGTCAGAATGCTCTCAATGGTGCCCCTGTAGAAGGTCTTGAGGATTTGAGGGCCCATGTCAAACTTCTTTGGTCACTTGAGGTGGAAGAGATGCTGTTGTGCTTTTTTGCCACACAGCCAGTGTGTACAGTCCAGGTGAGACCTTCTGTGATGAGTATACCAAGGAACATGAAACTACTCACCCTCTCCGTTGCAAAGCCATTAATGTTGTCTCTGTTGATATTCAGGCTGCCTCTATTCCTCCTGTAACCCATGATCAGCTCTTTTGTTTCTTTTGGGCATTTAGGGAGAGGTTATTATCCTGGCACCACTGTGTCAGGGTATTAACCTCTCCTCTGTAAGCTGGCTCATTACTGCTAAAAATAAGGCTGAACAAAGTTGTGTCATCTGCAAATTTGATCAGCAAATTGGAGCTGTGTGTGGCAGCACAGTCATGGGTGTAAAGGGAGTAGAGGATAGGACTCAGAACACAACGCTGGGGGGCACATGTGTTGAGGGTCAGAGGGATGGAGGTGAGGGAGCCCATCCTTGCCACCTGTCAGCAATCTGATAAAAAGTCTAGGATTGAATTCCAGGATAAGAAGTCTTAAAGTGGGTTAATAGGTTAGCACAATGTTGTGGACTGAAGGGCCTGAACTGTGTTGTACTATGCCGAAACTGGTTTGGGAGAGATGTAGTCACAGTACTGTAGTTCGTGATTGACAGAGGGGTTTGTGAGGAATCCAGGGCAGGGTGAGGGGCAGCAGCAGTCTTGTTGCCCACTCCTGTGGCTGAGATATCTGACCTCTGTTAGGTGTGCTGCTACCGATTATGTTTTTTATGCTGCTGAGTACAGTGTGTGTGCTTCTGAGCCTGGCTGGTTCCATCCTTTCCTGTCAGAATGGACAGATGGTGATCTCCCTTCAGGAATGCCATCTGCTACATCAGTCAGGGTGTGGCAACCTTGGGCATGGCCTGGGTGTGGAAACCAACACATGGGATCTTGGGTCTGGGCTGGGTCGTCCCCAGGCCTGGAATCAGTTTCCATGAAGGACAGCAAGACCGGGGAGTGTGTTTGTGGGTTAGGTTCGGCTTAGTGAGGGCAAGGGTAGGTTCTGGAGGAAGAGGGTCTCATGGGTGAAAGCTCCTCAGTTGCTGGGTGAGCTTTGGTCTCACTGTAAAACAGTGATGCTTTGATCTAAAGCCTTTTGAACTACAAGACCAGTGACACTAATAAAGTTTGTTACAGTAAGGATGATGGGGCTAACATGGAGATGAAAACTTCATCAGTTGGATATGGCTGTGTGCTGTGATTTTTCAGAATATGCTTGACCACGATAGGGTTTGTATTTGCTCTGAGATCCAGGAACAAGGGACAGGCTACAGCTGCTTGAGTGGGACACAAGCTCAAACTAGTGTGAGAGTGCAGCAGTGTACACCTGGCGCTGAAGGTAAGGCACCAAGTGGTCACAGAGATCTTTGTCAAAGCCCAACAATCCGCTCTCTTGCTTCTTTCAGTATTCTGAGATTATATGCCATTTGGCCCTGGGGAGCTATCCAATTTAATTCCTTTCAGAAAACCCAGCACTACCTCCTTCATCTCAAACTGTCGCAGCACATTCCACTCTGTTTTCAGTATCCTCTAAAACCTCGACAAATGGCGTTTGTCAAGAAGTACCTTACTTAGTACCTCAGCCACTTGATTCCTTTACCCTTGAATGGATCTACTTTCTTTTTAGTTATCCTCTTTCCCTTAATACCAGTAATAAAATGCCTTGAGACTGTCCTTGATTCTGTTCTACAAGGATGTCTCTTGGCCCCTTTTGGCCTTCCTAATAGTCTGCTTTCCTGCTATCTCTAAATTCCATGAGGGCTTAGTCTGATTTTAGTTTCCTGAACCTTAAATATGCTTCATTTTCCTTCCTGACAAAACTTAGATCATCCTTACCTTACCATCTTTGTTGTTACTTCTTATTGGAACATGCTGACTCTGAACTTGGATCTTTAAATGCCTGTCACATGTTGGATGTGGGCTTGTTCACCAGCAGCTGCTCCCAATCAATGTTCTTTAGCTTCCATTTTATCCCATCATAATTTGCCCACCTAAGTTTAGTACCTTCCCAAAAGATCTAATTTTATTTTTGTTCATAACTATCATGAAACAAATGAAATGTGGTCACTATTCCCAATATCAGGTCTGTCACTCATTTCCCAAAACTGGGTCCAGTATGTTTTCTGGTATTGCTGAACTCTCAACATACTGCTTAAAGAACCCTCTTGGATCCACTTCATCTTGTATTGACAAAGTTCCAATCAACACTGGGGAGGTTAAAGTTCCTCATTGTGGTAGCTCTGTTATTTCTGCACCTTTCCATAATCTATCAACAATTCTGTTCCTCCAACTCTTAGTGGCTATTGGGAGGCCAATAGTGTAATCCTATCAGTGTAATTGCACCTTAACTATTTCTGAGCTCCACCCAAACTACCTCTGTGGATGAGCCCTCTGTGGACTGTCTTCTTTGATTACTGCTGTGGCATTCTCCCCTGTCAGTAGTACAAACCCTCCACCTCTTCTTACCACCTGCTCCCCCATCACATCTAAAATACGAAATCTATCAGCATTGAGGTGCCAGTCATGTCTCTCACACAACCAGGTCTCTGTAATGGATCAATATTGTAATTCCATGTACTGATCTGGGCTCCAAGTATGTCAACAAATACACTCAAAAACTTCTATAGATGTACCATGGAAAGCATTCTGACAGGCTGCATCACTGTCATCACTCTCTGGTTTTGGGGGTGGGGGGGCTACTGCAAGGACCTAAAGAAGCTGCAGAAGGTTGTAAATTTTGTTGGTTCCATCTCGAGTACTAGCCTACAAAGTACCCAGGACATCTTCAAGGAGCAGTGTGTCAGAAAGGCAGCATCTGTTATTAAGGACCTCTAACACCCAGGGCATGCCTTTTTCTCACTGTTACCATCAGGTAGGAGGTACAGAAGCCTGACTGCTCCCACTCAGTGATTCAGGAACAGCTTCTTCCCCTCTGCATCTGGTTTTAAATGGACATTGAACCCATGAACACTACCTCACTATTTTAATGTGCTGTATTATTGTTTTTGCACATTTTTAATCTATTCAGTATACGTATACCCCAGGTATGGTCACTCCAAGATCTTATCTCACCTGTACATAACCCCAAGTGAGGCCTCACCTATACAAAACCCAATGTGTGGCCTCATCGAGCTCTCGTCTCACCTGTACATGAGACAGAGGAACAGAATTAGGCCATTTGGCCCATTGAGTTAGCTCTGCCATTTAATTATGACTGATCATTTTTCCCCTCCTCAGCCCTACTGCCCAGCCTTCTCCCCATAACCTCAAATGCCGTGTCCAATCAAGAACCTATCAAGCTCTGCCTTAAATACCCCCAACGAGTTGCCCTGCACAGCTGTCTGTGGTAATAAATTCCACAAATTCACCATCCACTGGCTAAAGAAATTTCATTGCATCTCTGTTTTTAAAGGGCGCTCCTCTATCCTGAGGCTGTGTCCTCTTGTCCTAGACTCTTTCACCATGGGAAACATCCTTCCCACATCTGCTTTCAACATTCAAAAGGTTTCAGTGAGACCCACCCCCCCTCCCCCAATCCTTCTATATTCCAGTGAGTACAGACCTAAAGTTATCAAACGATCCTCGTATGATAACCTTTTCATTCCTGGAATCATCCTTGAGAACCTCCTCTGAAACCTCTTCAATACCAGCACATGTTTTCTGAGATGAGGAGCCCAAAACTGTTCACAATACTCAAGGTGAGGCCTCACCAGTGTCTTATAAAGCTTCAGTATCACATCCTTGCTCTTGTATTCTAGACCTCTTGAAATGAATACCAACATTGCATTTCCCTTCCTCTGCACCGACTTGACCTGCAAGCTAACCTTTAGGGTGTTCTGCAAGTCCCTTTGCATCTCAGATGTTTGGATTTTCTCCATATTTAGAAAATAGTCTACACATTTACTTCTTCTGCCAATTCTGTAAGTCCTTCTGCAGCCTACCTGTTTCCTTAACACCACCTGCCCCTCCAACAATCTGCTTATCATCTGCAAACTTGGCAACAAAGACATATATTCCATCATCTAAGTCATTTTTATACAGCATAAAAAGCGATACCAACACTGATCCCTGCGGATCACCACTAGTCATTGGCAGCCAACCAGAAAAAGATAATTTCATTTCCACTCACTGCCTCCTACCCATCAGCCAATACTCTGACCATGCTAGTAACTTTCCTGCAATACCATGGGTTCTTAACTTGGTAAGCAGCTTCAAGTGTGGCACCTTGTCAAAGGCCTTCTGAAAGTCCTTTATCTATCCTACTTGTAATCTCCTCAAAGAATTCCAAAAGTTTTGTCAGGCAAAATTTTCACTAAAGGAAACCATGCTGACTTTGTCCTATATTGTCCTGTTTCATCAAGTACTCGCCACACCATGATCTCACCTGTACACAAGGTCAGGTGTGGCTTCAGCAAGGTCTCACCTGTACACAACCTTAGAGATATGGTTACACCAAGGTCTCACCTGTTTGTAACCCCAGGTGTATTCATACCTGTACACAAACCCAGATATGGTCTCATCAAGATCTTGCCTGCACACATCCCCAGGTGTGGTCACACCAAAGTTTCACCTGTACAAAAGCCCATGTGTAGCCTCACCAATGTCTTGTCTCACCCATACAAAATACCAGGTATGGTCACCCCAAGATCACACCTGTACACCTGTACACAACCTTAGAGATATGGTTACACCAAGGTCTCACCTGTACACAACCCCAGATGAGCCCTCACCATGATCTCAACTGTACACCAAGTCAGGTGTGGCTCACCAATGTCTCAACTTTACACAACTTCAGGTGTGGCCAGACTATGATCTCACCTGTACACAACCCCAAGTGTGGTCACACCAAGGTCTCATCTCATTTGTATACAATCCCAGGTGTGGTCACACCAAGGTCTTGTTCCACCTGTACATAATCCCAGGTGTGGCCTGAACAAGGTTTCACCTGTACATAACTCCAGGGCTAGTCATACCAAGGTATCTTCTCACCTGTAGACAAACCTAAGGATGGCCTCACCAAGATCTCACCTGTACACAACTTCAGGTATGACCACACTATGATTTCACCTGTACAAATCTCCATGTGTGGTCACTTTGAGGTCTCACCTGTACAAACCCAGACATGACTTCACTATGATCTCACCTGTACACAACCTCAGGTGTGGCCAGACTAAGGTCTCACCAGTATACAACTGCAGGTATGGTCATACCTAGGTCACACCTGTACACAAAACAGCAGGTGTGGCCAGACCAATGTCTCACCTGTACATAACTCCAGGTGTGGTCACACCAAGATCACCATAAGACATAGGTGTAAAATTAGGCCATTTGGCCCATCAAGGCAGCTCTGCCTTTCAATCCTGATCCATTTTTCCCTCCTCAGCCCCACTCCCCATAACACTTGATGCCATGTCCACTCAAGTACCTATCAAGCTCTGCCTTAACTACACCAATGGTCTGGCCTCCACAGCTGACTGTGGTAATAAACTGCACAAATTCACCACCTGCTGGCTAAAGAAATTTCTCTGCATCTCTGTTTTAAATGGACGCTCCTCTATCCTGAGGTTATGCCATTTGTGACTTGGACAGGTTGGGTGAGTGGGCAAATGTATGGCAGATGCAGTTTAATGTGGATAAATGTGAGGTTATCCACTTTGGTGGCAAGAACAGGAAGGCAGATTACTATCTAAATGGAGTCAAGTTAGGAAAAGGGGAAGTACAACGAGATCTAGGTGTTCTTGTACATCAGTCAATGAAAGCAAGCATGCAGGTACAGCAGGCAGTGAAGAAAGCTAATGGCATGCTGGCCTTTATAACAAGAGGAATTGAGTATAGGAGTAAAGAGGTCCTTCTGCAGCTGTACAGGGCCCTGGTGAGACCCCACCTGGAATATTGTGTGCAGTTTTGGTCTCCAAATTTGAGGAAGGACATTCTTGCTATTGAGGGAGTGCAGCATAGGTTCACAAGGTTAATTCCCGGAATGGCGGGACTGTCATATGTTGAAAGATTGGAGCGACTGGGCTTGTATACACTGGAATTTAGAAGGATGAGAGGGGATTTGATTGAAACATATAAGATTATTGAGGGATTGGACACGCTGGAGGCAGGAAGCATGTTCCCACTGATGGGTGAGTCCAGAACTAGAGGCCACAGTTTAAGAATAAGGGGTAGGCCATTTAGAATAGAGATGTGGAAAAACTTTTTCATCCAGAGAGTGGTGGATATGTGGAATGCTCTGCCCCAGAAGGCAGTGGAGGCCAAGTCTCTGGATGCATTCAAGAGAGAGTTAGATAGGGCTCTTATAGATAGCGGGGTCAAGGGATATGGGGAGAGGGCAGGAACGGGGTACTGATTGTGTATGATCAGCCATGATCACAGTGAATGGTGGTGCTGGCTAGAAGGGCCGAATGGCCTACTCCTGCACCTACTGTCTATTGTCTATTGTCTTGGACTCCCCCATCATGGGAAACGCCCTTTCCACATCTACTCTGTCTTGGTCTTTCACATCCAATGAGATCTCCCCTCAACCTTCCGAATTTCAGCAAGTACAGACCCAGTGCTATCGTATGATATCCTCGTATGATAACCCTTTCATTCCCAGAATCATCTTTGTGAACCTCCTCTGTACTCTCTTCAATGCCAGAGTATCTTTCCTTAGATGAGAAGCCCAGAACTGTTCACAATACTCAAGCTGAGGCCTCACCAGTGCCTTATAAAGCCTCAGCATCACATCCCTGCTCTTGTATTCTTGACCTTTTGAAATGAATACTAACATTGCATTTCCCTTCCTCACCACCAACTCAACCTGCAAGCTAACCTTTAGGGTGTTCTGTACAAGGACTCCCAAGTCCCTTTGCATCTTAGATGTTTGGATTTTCTCCATATTTAGAAAATAGTCTACACATTTATTTCTTCTGCCAATTCTCTAAATCTGTTTAAGTCCTACTGCAGCCTAACCTGTTTCCTCAACACCACCTGCCCCTCCAGCAATCTGTGTATCATCTGCAAACTTGCCATTTTTACCACAGACTCAACCTGTAAATTAACCTTCAGGGAGTCTTGTATGAGGACTCCTAAGTCTCTCTGCACCTCTGATGTTTGAACCTTTTCCACATTTAGATAATAGTCCGCACTATTGTTCCTTTTATCAAAATGAGTTATCATACATTTCCCAACACTGTATTCCATCTGCCACTTCTTTGCCCAATCTTCCAATTTATCTAAGTCCCGCTGCAATCACATTGCTTCCTCAGCACTACTTACTCCTCCACCTATCTTCATATCATCCGCAAACTTTGCCACAAAGCCATCAATTCCATTATCTAAATCATTGACAATGTGACAACTAACAGTCCCAATACTGACCTCTGAGGAACACCACTAGTCACTGACAGCCAACCAGAAAAAGCCCCCTTTATTCCCACTTGCTGCCTCCTGCCTGTCAGCCATTCCGTTATCCATGTCAGTATCTTTCCTGTAACACCACAGGATTTTATTTTGTTAAGCAGCTTCGTGTGGCACCTTATGAAAATCCAAGTAAGTGGGAAAAAACATAAATGTAGCTAGTTAGAGGGGTTGAAATGTGTCTATTTCAACGCTAGGAGTATTTGGAATAAAGGGGATGAACTCAGAGCATGGATCAGTGTGTGGAACTACGATGTTGTGGCCATTACTGAAACTTGGCTGGAGGAAGGGCAGGATTGGCTGATGCAGGTACCAGGGTTCAGGTGTTTTAAAAGGAATAGGATGGGAGGTAGAAAAGGGTGGGGGGGAGTAGCATTACTGGTCAGGGATAGTATCACGGCTATAGAAAGGGAGGACGCTGCAGAGGGAGTGTCCACTGAGTTAGTGTGGGTGGAAGTCAGAAATAGGAAGGGATCAATCACTGTGCTGGGAGTAATCTGTAGGCCCCCAAATAGCCCTCGGGACACTGAGGAGCAGATAAGCAGGCAGATTTTAGAATGGTGCAGGAAATACAGGGTAGTAGTTATGGGTGATTTCAACTACCCTCATATTGACTGGCACCTCCTGATTGCAAGGGGGATAGATGGGGCTGAATTTGTCAGGTGTGTTCAAGAAGGATTCCTGACACAGTATGTGGACTGGCCGACGATAGGAGAGGCCATACTGGATCTAGTTCTGGGTAATGAACCTGGTCAGATGGCAGACCTTTTATTGGGGAGCATTTTAGTGAGAGTGACCACAACTCCCTTAGCTTCAGCATAGCTATGGAAAAGGATAAAAACAGACAAAAGAGGAAGTGCTTAACTGGGGAAGTGCTAACTATGAAGGGATGAGGCAGGAACTAGCGAGAGTAAATTAGAAGCAGATGTTCAAGGGTGAAAGCACAGAAGTAATATGGAGGAAGTTTAGGGACCACTTCTGCTGGGTTCAGGATAGCTTTGTCCCACTGAGACAAGGAAAAAATGGTAGGAAAAGGGAACCGTGGCTGATGAAACACGTGAAGCAACTCGTCAAGAGGAAGAAGGAAGCATATGTTAGATATGAGAAGCAGGAAGCAGGAGGGGCTCATGAGAAATATAGAGTAGCCAGGAAGGAGTTTAAGAAAGAACTTAGGAGAGCTCGAAGGGGGCATGAGAAGGCCTTGGCATATAGGATTAAGGAGAACCCCAAGGCATTCTATGCATATGTGAAGAACAGACGGATGACAAAAATTTAGAAGATTGAGGGGGGATCTTATTGAAACGTATAAAATTCTAAAGGGATTGGACAGGCTAGATGCAGGAAGATTGTTTCCGATGTTGGGGAAGTCCAGAACGAGGGGTCACAGTTTAAGGATAAAGGGGAAGCCTTTTAGGACCGAGATGAGGAAAAACTTCTTCACACAGAGGGTGGTGAATCTGTGGAATTCTCTGCCACAGGAAACAGTTGAGGCCGGTTCATTGGCTATATTTAAGAGGAAGTTAGATATGGCCCTTGTGGCTAAAGGGATCAGGGGGTATGGAGAGAAAGCAGGTACAGGGTTCTGAGTTGGATGATCAGCCATGATCATACTGAATGGCGGTGCAGGCTCAAAGGGCAGAATGGCCTATTCCTGCACCTATTTTCTATGTTTCTATGTTTCTAAGAATGAAGGTGGGGGCACTAAAGGATTAAGAAAGCAACATGTGCCTGGAGGCGGAGGAGAGTGGGAAGGTCCTAAATGAACACTTCAGTATTCACAAGTGAAAAGGACCTTGATCAAGGTGAGGTCGAAATAGAACAGGCCTGTGTGCTGGACAATATTAAGTAAAAAGAAGTGTTGGATCTTCTTAAAAACATCAAGATTGATAAGTCCTCAGGGCCGGACATGATATACCCCAGGTTTTGTAGGAAGTGAGAGAAGAGATCATTGGAGCTATGATCTTTGAATCCTCTTTGGCTGCAGGAGATGTGCCGGAGGATTAGGGAATGGCGAATGTAGTTCCTTTGTTTAAAAAAGGTAATAGGGAGAATCCTTGGAACTATAGACCGGTGAGTCTTACGTCGGTGGTCTGCAAATTATTGGAAAGGATTCTTAAGGATAGGATCTACGTGCATTTGGAGAAGTACAGTCTACTCAAGGGATAGTCAACATGCCTTTGTGAAGGGAAGGTCATGCCTCACGAACCTGATTGAGTTTTTTGAAGAGGTAACAAAAGAAATTGATGAGGGTAGGGCAGTAAATGAGAGACTCATCCAGAAAGTCATGAGGCATGGGATCAGTGGAACCTTGGCTGTTTGGATAAAAAATTGGCTTATAGGAAGAAAGCAGAGGGTAGTAGTGGAAGGAAAATATTCTGCCTGGAGGTCGGTGACTAGTGGAGTGCCACAAGGATCTGTCCTGGGACCCCTGCTCTTTGTGATTTTTATAAATGACCTGGATGAAGAGGCGGAAGGATGGGTGAGTAAGATTGTGGATGACACGAAGATTGGAGGAGTTGTGGATGGAGCTGTAGTCGTCAAAGTTTACAAGAGGATATGGACAGGATGCAGAGTTCAATCCGGATAAGTGTGAGGTGATGCATTTTTGAAGGACAAACTAGAAGGCTGAGTACAGGGTTAATGTTGGTTACTTAAGAGTGTGGATGTTCAAATCCACACATCCCTCAAGGTCACTGCACATGTTGATGGGATAGTTAAGAAGGCCTATGGGATGTTAGGCTTCATTAATGGGGGATTGAGTTCAAGAGTAGAGAGGTTATGTTGCAACTCTACAAATCTCTGGTGAGATCACACTTAAGAGTATTGTGTTCAGTTCTGGTCACCTCATTATAGGAAGGATGTGGAAGCTATGGAGAGGGTGCAGAGGAGATTTACCAGGATGTTTCCTGGATTGGAAAACAAGTCTTATGAGGCAAGGTTAGCAGAGCTGGGACTTTTCTCTTTGGAGCATAGAAGGATGAGAGAGGACTTGATAGAGGTCTACAAGATTATGAGAGGCATAGATAGGGTAGATAGCCAGTACCTGTTTCCCAGGGCACAAATAGCAAACACCAGAGGGCATATGTACAAAGTTAAGGGAGGGAAGTTTAGGGGAGACATCAGGGGTAAGTTTTTTACACAGAGGGATGTGGGTGCCTGGAATGAATTGCCAGGGGTGGTGGTAGAGGCTAAAACATTAGGGGTATTTAAGAGCCTCTTGGACAGGCATATTGATGAAAGAAAAATAGAGGGTTACGTGGTAGTGTGGGTTTAGTATTTATTTTTTTAAGGAATATATGGGTTGGCAAAACATCGAGGGCTGAAGGACCTGTACTGTGCTGTAGTATTCTAGTGTTCTAGTGACATCTGCAGCCTCTCTTTTGTACACCCTGCTTGTTACTTCTTTGAAGGACTCTAACAGATTTGTCAGGCAAGATTTCCATTTACAGAAACCATATTGACTTTGACTCTTGGAGTATTGTCAACAGCTTTGGGCCCCATATCTCAGAAATGATGTGTTGTTATCGGCGAGAATCCAGAGGATGTTCATGAGGATGATTCTGGGAATGAAGGGGTTAACATATGAGGAACGTTTGGCAGCTTTGGGCCTGTACTCACTGGAACTTAGAAGAATGCGGAGGGATCTCATTGAAACCTATCAAATGTTGAAAGAACTAGATAGGGTGGATGTAGAGAGATGTTTCCTGTGGTGGGGGTATCCAGAACTATAGGGCTCAGCCTCAAAATTGAGGGGTGACCCTTTAGAACAGAGGTAAAGAGGAATTTTTTTTAGCCAGAAAGTAGTGAATCTGTGGAATGCCTGCCACAGAATGCAGTGGAGGCCAAGTCCGTGGGTATATTTAAGATGCAAGTGATCATTCCCTGGTCAGTCAGGGCATCAAAGGATATGGTGAGAAGGCAGGTGTATTGGGTTGAATGGGATCCAGGATCAGCCATGATTTAATAATGGAGCAGAATTGATGGGCGGAATGGCCTAATTCTGCCCTTATGTCTAAGACCTTTGAGTTTGCGAAGCACTTAGTCTTTCACAGTGAAGACTGGTGAAAAATACTCATTTAGTTCATCTGCCATTTCCTTGTCCCTGTTATTATTTCTCTGTCCTAATTTTCTTGCTGTCCTCTATTCACTCTCATTTCCCTCCAAATGATTCTTTTAGTTGCTCTCTATGGGATTTTAAAAGCTTTCCAACCCTGTATCTTACTGCTAATTTTTGTGCTCATTTCTCTATGCCCTCTCTTCTGTTTTTGCATTGCTTTGATTTCTCGTAACTACTATTTTACCATTTAAGTATTTCTTTGTTTATCTTGCACCTTCCTCATTTTTCCCATAACTGTTTCCCTTTCACCTGTACACAACCCCAGGTGAGACCACATCAAGTTCTCATCTCATCTGTACACAACCCCAGGTGTGGGCTCACCATGATTTCACGTGTACACAACCCCAGGTATGGTCACACCAAGAGTTCTCACCTGTACACAACCCAAGTGTGGCCTCACCATGATCTCATGTGTATGCAGTGCCATCATCAGTGGAAGTGAGGCTGCTGGCAATGGATTGATAGGTGAGGTAATCTCTTGTAATAGGTGTGATTGGCAACGATTCAAGGTGAGACTGGGGTCAGTCAGCATTGTGAGAACCACAATGGAGTGAGGCTGTTATTTCTCACGGTAATTCCTTTTGTTTATCCTGTTTTATTGAAGAAATTATTGATTCATAACATTGAATTCCAAAGAAGCAAAGGACGTGAAGCACAAAAGAACTGCTAGTTCATTTGAAATGGAATGGCTTAATGATACAGTAGAAACTGCTACACCAAAAGCTCATGAGGTCAGGAACGTGCAGCTACGAGAAATATTTATGTGTACAATACAGAATCTGGTGTTACTAGCATGTACTGTCACAATGCAAAAATCGCTGGAGAATTTGCAATGGGAAGAAGTGGAGTGAAATTTGGAAACTTGACTTTTTAAAGTATCATTTAGCAAGCAAATCACATACGGACATTGTGCAAAAGCTCCGGTGAGAAAATCCTTAATTACCCACTCCAGGCCTGCTTTTGTAAGAATGCAGATGATGAGAGTGAAAACAATCAAACCCAGAGGAGATCAAAGTTCTTATTGACAATGTTTTGCTGGCAGTTGGAATGAGTACCTCTATGTATTCAGTGTGCACATATTGTTGTCACTGGGCAAAAAAATTGCACAGATCAAGATTTTTGCGCACAATGGTCATTACAAGTTGGAGGGAATGTGTCCATTTGCAATCCCAGTAACTGTTCCCAGCCGAGCTACCTACGAAGCCATGACCTGCCAAACTTCAGCATGTCAGGTGGGAGAACAAAACCAGAACTGTTCTTGAATTCACATTGAACAGAAGCCTCTGGTATCAGCTGAAGCAGGTCTGCCCCCTGGTTCCACCTCCTATAATCTCAGCCCCTTGCTGCCCTGTTAAAAGTGGACTGCATCCATGACAACTGTGAGCAATCTTCTCCAACAGATAAGGTTCATATACAGGTCACTAGACAGTGAGACAATACAGAACCCCTCTTGGGTTTCTTCTGTCCAGACTGAGGACCGTTGATCCTTGATTGGGCAGAATTCTTGAAGGCTTCTCCCCTCGAAGGAGTCGTTTGGGCAGAGGCTGAATGTGTTGGGTCAAAAGCAGTTTTAGTTTGGGTTTGTGGAGCAAACTCAATGAGCCAAATGGCCTAATTATGCTCCTGTAATAAATAACAACTCAGTAAGACTGATCGTTTTCAGTGTCAGTCTGTTTAGGTCTCTAGTGGAATAAGACAGTAAGACATAAGCAGGAGTAGGCCATTTGACCCAGAAGAGAAATTTGCAAGAAGCAGACATATGAAACTCAGTTACCAGGCTGGAGTGACTTTTAACTTTAGACATTTATTCGAAGTTCCTGTTGACTCATTTCACTTCCCTTGAGTGTGGAGTTTGAGTACCACAGTATAACTACACGGTGATTCCAGGGATAGCCTGTAGTTCACTGTCCCACCAACACAACTAACTTCTGTCTTTCAGTTGAACTTCACCAGCTCTGTGCCATTACATTTGCATTTATTTCAAGTGCATTTGTATCAGGGCATAAAAATTCAGGTTCTATCTGTGTGCTGCCTTTAGTAAACCAAATACCCCAGGGTGCCTCACTGAGCGTCATTTGGTAGTGGGCCACATTAGGACAAAACATCAAAAGTTGGTCCAAAGGAGTGTATCTATTTTCTGTGTATTAAATGTTGTGATGTGTTCATTGTGGTAATCTGTCATGTATGTTGGGGTGTGGTAGAAGCAAATGAGTATTGTTGTGTATTCTTGCTTTATTTTGGTGAAGAACATGGGGTGCAGGAATGGGGATCCCAAAACAAGAGGAGAGGGTGCTGGAGTGTGTTTTACCTCTTTCTACAACACTTTGCATTTGGCAGGTAAGGATAATCGTGGGATTGTCCTCTTCCGTGGGATGAGGGGAAGATCAACATTGATCTCCTTGAATGGTGGAGTAGGCTTGAGGAGAAAACCCTTCCTGCTTGTGTCTTATGTTCTTGTGAATGTGTATGTAATGGCCTTTCTGTAATGTTTCACTGCTAATATAATGGTTTTGCTGTAGCAGCAGTGACTGGAGATAATGGGGGCTTTGGAATGTGTGCCATCCAATGAGAGGTGTGTTGTTTCTTGTGTGTCTGAGAGAAGGTTTCGTGGTCTTTAGTTTGGCAGAAGATGTCAGAACGGGGAAGTTGTAGTCTGCAGGATGGAGTGGACTAGGAATGAGGTCAGGAGTCGATGCCCGGGGGGAAAATTGATGGAGAACAAACAGGCAGGAAAACTGTGAGCCCCAGCATTGCGCATTAGACTGTTTCATGAGAATGGGCCCTTTTCCTGTTTTGTTTCTTTACTAACCATATAGTCAAATTAAGAATTATAAAACACAATCGTTTAATTGCATATTGTGTACTGTTTGTTATTTCATGGTACTGATTTGTAACAGCTGAACACATCACGCGGCATCCACCCAAACAAGATTTCCCAAGTTTGGCCGGGCCGGAGACTGTCTTCCCAGAGATTATGCCGCTAGCCAAGCCTGAGAGTTACATGTGTAAATGTTCTCTTCCTCTTTACATGGCCAGTAGACAGTGGCTTACTGCTGGTTTCTGAAGTTGCAGATGTTTTGGAGGACAGTTGTATGCCAGACATTACTGCTGGGCGTGTGATTGTCCGGGCAGTACAGAAGCCACAGCTGTCACATGCCAGTGTCCTGCCAGTCTGGAGAGTGCCAGTGTCTCATGGAATTATCCTGCCGGTCTGGAGAGTGCCAGTGTCTCATGGAATTATCCTGCCGGTCTGGAGAGTGCCAGTGTCTCATGGAATTATCCTGCCGGTCTGGAGAGTGCCAGTGTCTCATGGAATTATCCTGCCGGTCTGGAGAGTGCCAGTGTCTCATGAAATTATCCTGCCGGTCTGGAGAGTGCCAGTGTCTCATGGAATTATCCTGCCGGTCTGGAGAGTGCCAGTGTCTCATGAAATTATCCTGCCGGTCTGGAGAGTGCCAGTGTCTCATGGAATTATCCTGCCGGTCTGGAGAGTGCCAGTGTCTCATGGAATTATCCTGCCGGTCTGGAGAGTGCCAGTGTCTCATGGAATTATCCTGCCGGTCTGGAGAGTGCCAGTGTCTCATGGAATTATCCTGCCGGTCTGGAGAGTGCCAGTGTCTCATGGAATTATCCTGCCGGTCTGGAGAGTGCCAGTGTCTCATGGAATTATCCTGCCGGTCTGGAGAGTGCCAGTGTCTCATGGAATTATCCTGCCGGTCTGGAGAGTGCCAGTGTCTCATGAAATTATCCTGCCGGTCTGGAGAGTGCCAGTGTCTCATGGAATTATCCTGCCGGTCTGGAGAGTGCCAGTGTCTCATGGAATTATCCTGCCGGTCTGGAGAGTGCCAGTGTCTCATGGAATTATCCTGCCGGTCTGGAGAGTGCCAGTGTCTCATGCCAGTGCCCTGCTAGTTTGGAGAGTGCAGCCCGCAGAAATCACAGGACCCACCTCTAGAATCCCCACGGGACAATGTCATTACAGCACCAGCACATGGTGTCCAGGTTGACATGTGCACTGATTGACTGAGAAAGACAATGCATGGTGAGGAAAATTCAAACGTCAGACCAGGAGCAGGCACCCATTTCATCTCTCAAGCCAATGAGAAGTTGCTGTGGGTTTTTCAAGCAGCTGCACAAGTACATCTTCCCAGAATGGACAGCTGACTCAATGCAAGGCCGGCTGGAAGTTCCGATCTAGGACCCTTCTCTCTGTTCTTCCAGAGAAGGTGAGCTCTTCTGTTTAAATATGTTCAATTCTACCCATTGAATGCTGAATGCTGATTGAATCTGTGCATGAATGCACACACACTCACACACGAACCCTCACATGCACACACACTCACACAAACCCTCACACGCCCACACACACTGACACACAAACCCTCACACGCGCACACACTGACACACAAACCCTCACACGCGCACACACTGACACACAAACCCTCACACGCACACACAAACACTCTCACACACAATCCCTCACACGCGCACACACACACTCACACATAATCCCTCACACGCACACACAAACCCTCACCCTCTCACACCCATATAGATCATTGATGCCTCCTGTAGGCCTGTAATTATGTCCAGATGTACAGATTGAAGTTTGGAGAGGGACAGGACCTTGATGAGATGGCCCTTGGAGTAAAGTGTAGGAAAGCCATCATTAAACTGGAAAACATGCAGTGATTTCCAAAGATGCTGCCGAGACTCGAGGGACTGTGTCATAGCGAGTGGTTGAACAGGCTAGGACCTTTTTTGTTGGTGTGTAGGAGACTGAGTGATGAGCTTATAGAGATATGCCTTAATAGGGTGAAGAAACATCACCTTTTTCATAGGAAAGGGAACTTAAAACTAGCAGGCAGCAATAGACAATAGACAATAGGTGCAGAAGTAGACCATTTGGCCCTTCGAGCCTGCACCGCCATTTTGAGATCATGGCTGATCAATTCCTATCAATACCCGGTTCCTGCCTTGTCCCCATATCCCTTGATTCCCCTATCCATAAGATACCTATCTAGCTCCTTCTTGAAAGCATCCAGAGAATTGGCCTCCACTACCTTCCGAGGCAGTGCATTCCAGACCCCCACAACTCTCTGGGAGAAGTTTTTCCTTAACTCTGTCCTAAATGACCTACCCCTTATTCTCAAACCATCTGGAACATATTTCCTGCCTCTATCTTGTCCAATCCCTTAATAATCTTATATGTTTCAATCAGATCCCCTCTCAATCTCCTTAATTCCAGCGTGTACAAGCCCAGTCTCTCTAACCTCTCTGCGTAAGACAGTCCAGACATCCCAGGAATTAACCTCGTGAATCTACGCTGCACTTCCTCTACAGCCAGGATATCCTTCCTTAACCCTGGAGACCAAAACTGAACACAATACTCCAGGTGTGGTCTCACCAGGGCTCTGTACAAATGCAAGAGGATTTCCTTGCTCTTGTACTCAATTCCCTTTGTAATAAAGGCCAACATTCCATTAGCCTTCTTCACTGCCTGCTGCACTTGCTCATTCACCTTCAGTGACTGATGAACAAGGACTCCGAGATCTCTTTGTATTACTCCCTTACTCAACTCTACACCGTTCAGATAATAATCTGCCTTCCTGTTCTTACTCCCAAAGTGGATAACCTCACACTTATTCACATTAAACGCCATCTGCCAAGTATCTGCCCACTCACCCAGCCTATCCAAGTCACCCTGAATTCTCCTAACATCCTCATCACATGTCACACTGCCACCCAGCTTAGTATCATCAGCAAATTTGCTGATGTTATTTTCTATGCCTTCATCCAAATCGTTAACGTAAATGGTAAACAGCTGTGGTCCCAATACCGAGCCCTGTGGCACCCCACTAGTCACCACCTGCCATTCCGAGAAACACCCATTCACCGCTACCCTTTGCTTTCTATCTGCCAACCAGTTTTCAATCCATGTCAATGCCTTCCCCCCGATGCCCTGAGCTTTGATTTTACCCACCAATCTTCTATGTGGGACCTTATCAAATGCCTTCTGAAAAGCAGTTTAATGTGAGAGTGTAAAATTTAAAAGGGGAAACTTCACACCCAGAGGATGCTGTGTATATGGAATGAGTTGTTGGAGGAGATGGTTGAGGCAGGTATACATTTGGATAGAACTGGTTTAGAGTTATCAGGGCAATTGGGACAGGCTTGGGCAACATTGTCAGCCTGGCTGAGTAGGGCCAAAGGGCCTGTTTCTATGCTGTAATGACCTTTGTACCTGCATCCTCAACCTATTTGCCCTACATTCCAGAGATGGTGTTGTCCTCTGAGCAGCCAAGGCTTCCCTTCCCCACAAAGTCATCACTGACACTAAGCAGAAGAGAACAGTCCATCTCCTGACTCGCTGGTAATATCCTGTTGTTTTATGGTTTAAATCATCAAAGTATTCAATGGGGCAAGGGCTTGCATGAACTCAGACTGCACAGTGATGTGTCCACATCCCTACCCACCCACCCCCGTGACTGTCCTTTGCCCCTACCCCCTTCCTGCACAGGAGTGAACAGAGAAATCATTCAATGAGGATGTGGGAGGGAGCAGAAACCGGCCAGGAATGAAGCTAGCAGCCCAGAGATTTTATAGGAAAATGTGTGGACCTTCAACCTTATCTTGAGTTTATGGTGGGTCTAGAATTTGGGGCTGTTTAACCTGGTGTCTCTAAGTGTTGTGACTAAGCAGGGCCACTCCCAGTGATGATGGGTACCTGTCCCAGTAACGTAGCTGGTGGCAGTGAGCATATTCCACTTCTCCAGTGGTGCTTCTGATGATGTGAGGGGGACAGTTAACTATGCAGAGAATACTCACAAAAATCAGCAGCAGCCTTCCATTAGCACAAACCTCAGAACTGTGCCTGAAACCTTGTCCATGCCAAAGGTCTAGGTGGGCTGCAGTGGGAGGAACTGGGATACCCATCTGTTCATCCGACCAACCACTCTGTCTCTGTACCCCACTAACAGAAGGAAACGACTGAGAATCATGCAAAAATTCAGTAATGAACATAACAGCCTCCAGCCTGAACAGGAGAGCCATCAAACAGCTGCCTGTTTAAACATGACAGGTGACCATGGTGTTACTGGGTGTTGTGTTCCCAAAAAACCATCTTTATCACTATCTTCTGTAACATGACATGGCATCATTTGTACATATGTCAAGAAATGAGTTTGGAAAGAACATACTCATTTATTTATTTTCACGATGCACTCCATCGGTTGAGTCCGGCCATAGGTGTTGTGTCCTCGCTGTCTATGTGATATGTGGAGTCTCATACCGTTTGGCAGCAGTGGCATCCATCACAGGAGTAGCTAAGCCACACATGAAGACCAGGAGCTGGACTTGGTTGTCAGAGGCTATTTGAGACACACACCACTAGGAACGTTTAACAGGTAATGGGAGCTGTAAGTTGTATAAATATATTTTAACATTTGCAAAGAAAATATATAAATTATTAGTTAACTTAATGGCAAATGAAAACAAGTTTTGTGAGCAAGCTCACTCTGTAGTTTGACACAAAACATTAAATGAGTTGATTTATTTTTTGTACCTTGCAAATTGTATTGAACCCTGTAGATTAAAGATAATTTTTATATTATTCCAAACAAATAAGTTTGTGACAATTGGCTTTCCACAGCATTTTATGCTCAGATTTTGCCTCTGTTCATCCTGTTATTTCAACAACTAGCCCCACCCCCATGCTCTTCCCAATCCCTGGTCCTCTTGCCTCCTTTCCTCTCCAGTAGGAGTTGTGCTGGATCTATCCCACTGATACTCTAATGCCAACTGTTGTTAACACTTATTTCAGATTCTGTTACATCACCTTCACACAACAGTCACTTATAGACCAACTACAGAATCTGTCCTGTTCCAACTGTGCCAACGAGGAGGAACACGAGTAACATTAGGCCTCTAATGGCAACCACAACATTCCAAAACACAAATGGCAAAGACTTAATGTAACCAATTTGCCCAGCAAAAACACACTGTGCAAGCAAAATCCAGACCTGCCTCCAGCAACCAACAAGAGACATCTGCACTGTTGCACTGAGTGGGATGAATGTACAAAGGAATTTCCCTGTAAAGAGTGAGAGAGCTCAATGGTAATTGGCTGACAGGTATCCCAGTGTCCTCACAACTAAAGATAACAGATTGTCACGGAATTCACCTCTTCATTGGACACTGTGTTCTTTATTGCAAATCCACAGCCCGTGGCAGTGACATTTGTCTTCAATAACTTTGAAAGGAAACTGGTCTGATATCCTAAAATGCAAAGTATTTTTGTCTTTTCCAGCAGTGCCTCAATGGGAGCGGCCGTTGTTGGTAAGGAGTGAGGGTAGAGACATGCAGACACACAGACTGACAAGACAGACACAAGGAGCAGATGCATACACACACCACGCGCACAGGACTCGGGAGGAATTGGCATAGTCATCAGTCCACTGGTCATCTTTTCCCCATAAAGAAGTTTCGGTAGATTTGCTGGAAGCTCTTGTTCACCGAGGAGGGGTTGTCCACTCTCAGATGTACAACGGTGTTTCCTGTCCAGTCAGGAGCCTGAACATAGCAGCTGGCATTGTCTTCATGTGAATCTACAATTATTGAAAGTTACACAATTAAAAATTTCTATTTCATTCACATCAAACAGACAGAGAGAGTGAGAGAGTGTTGGAAGAAAATTAGGTGCGAAGAATCAAAAGAGATGGAAAACTAAGTAGAAGTGGAGAGAGAAAGGGGACTGTGGATGAGGGAATAGGAAAGAAGTTATCAATAAAGACCAGGAGTTCTTACCTCTCCCACTGAATTAGACAGGGCCTGGACGATCTTCTCATGGGCTGTAGCCACAACACTCTGCCCATTAATATCAATGATGCGATGACCCACTCTGACTCCACCACGTTCTGCAATACCACCTCGCATCAAGCTACAGATCTGTAACAAAGACCGGGTGCATGCTCAGGGACTGTTTGTCTCACTTCCATCAGGGAGGAGTCTGTGTCCACACCAAGGCCACCAGATTCCAAATCTGGATACTTTCTCCAAACAGCAATGCTGATCAACAACTCCACCTACTTAACCCACCCCACCAGTACTTTATCATTTTCTGCCAGTCACCTCCTGAACCTAGCATCACTTTATGGACAAACACCTATCAGCTATCTTATAGATAGATAGATAGAGTTGTAAACACGAGGAAATCTGCAGATGCTGGAAATTCAAGGAACACACACAAAATGCTGGAGGAACACAGCAGACCAGGCAGCATCTATAGGAAGAAGCACGGTCAACGTTTCAGGCCAAGACTCTTCATCAGTCGTCCTGACGAAGGGCTTCGGCCTGAAATGTCGACTGTACTTCTTCCTATAGATGTTGCCTGGCCTGCTGCGTTCCACCAGCATTTTGTGTGTGTTACTTGATTTTTATTTGTTGCTTGTTTTTTTTTAATTATTATTGCATTCTTTATCATGTTGTGATTTTTTTTTGCTACATTGGATCTGGAGTAACAACCATTTTGTTCTCTATACAGTTGTGTACTGGAAATGACATTAAACAATCTTGAATCATGGTTTTAGCTTCACGGATCCTATAATATTCTTACCGAGTGCAAAACTGTGGATCCAATTTGCTCAGAACCTGGTGCAGTCCACTACTGCCACTTACTGATGCTACACTGCAATAGAGTCAGGCTGAACAACATCCCCACACTCAGAGATACCATGTCCTCATGACAACCATCACAGGGCATTTGGTGAACAGCAAATTCATCAGCAGCAAATAAAGAATAACACTCACTGCCAGGGCAGAAACACCCAGGCCAGCATTAAAAAAGGCACAGCAATGCCTCGACTTAGAAATTTGTGCAGGTTCAGCCCATCATCTAAAACTCTGACAAACTTCTATAGCTGCACAGTGGAGAGCATCCTGACTGGTTGCACCATGGCCTCGTATGGAAACACCAATGCCCAAGAACAGAAAAGCCTACAAAACAAAGTGGATACAGACCAGTCCATTGCAAAGCCTTCTCCACTATTGGAGCGCTGTTGCAGGGAAAGCACCATCCATCAAGGACATCCACTGTCTAGGTCACAATCTCTTCTCATAGCTGCCATCAGGAAAAAGGTACAGCAGCTTCATGTCCCTCACCACCAAGTTATTACCCTTCAGCCATCAAGCTCTCGAACTTGTGCAGATAACTTCACTCACCCCAACACTGAACTGATTCCACAACCTATGCACTAACTTTCAAAGATTCTGCAACTCATCTTCTCAATGTTATCTATTTTTCCACATAGTTTTTGCATTTGCACAATTTATTTTCTTTTGTACATTGGTTGTTTGTCTTTGTGTGCAGTTTTTCATTGATTCTGTTGTATTTGTTGTGAAAGCCCACAAGAAAATGAATCTCAGGATTGTACATGGTGACATATATGCACTTTATACTTTTGAACTTTAAATGTACAGAGTAGAAGGATATGGACAATGTGTAGGCAGGAAGGGTTAGTTTAATTCTGTGTTTAGCTCACACTTTAATGAGTTTGGCACAACATTGTGGGCCGAAGGACCATTGTGGCTTGAAGGTATTACACTGTTCTATGTTCTGTAAACATTATCATTGTACCTGCCTCTACCACCTGGTCTGGAAGCAAAATCCAGATAAACAGCAACATTCATTTGAAAAACATACCCCTCAGACCTTTAAACTTCTCTCCTTTCACCTTAAATCTCTGGTTCTAGGTCTGCTTCTAATTCCGCCACCCTGGGGAAAAGATTCTGCCTTTCTGTTGTATCCACGTCCCACATTATTTGATAAAGCTCTGTCAGGTCACCCCTCCACCTCTGACATTCCAGTGAGGACAAACTCAGCCTATTGAATCTCTCTTCAGAAGCAAGCTCCACTCCTGTCACCACCCTGGCAAATCTCATCTGCACTCTGTGTCACTGCTACATCAGACCTGTAGTGAAGCAGCCTAAACCCTACACAACACAACACTGGTAATGACTGCAGCGTAGCATCTCGCAATGTGTGTACATCATTCTATTGTGGCAGTTGCACAGTAGCTTTTCCCTATAACTCAGGCTCTTTATTCCTGACCACATCCTCATCAATCTTCTCCACATTCTCTCCAGCTTAATAATGATTTTTCTATAATAAGGAATTCAAAACTCGACACCATGTGGCCTCACAAACCAGTTGTATAACTGCAACATAGCACCTAATTCCTGTGCTCACTGTCCTGACTGATGAAGGCCAGTGGGCCAGGTGCCACCATCGCCACCACAAGCAAGAGAAAATCTGCAGGTGCTGGAAATCTGAGCAACACACACAAAATGCAGAAGGAACTTAGCAGGCCAGGTAGCATCCATGGAAAAAAGTACAGTCGATGTTTCAGGCCGAAACCCTTCAGCAGGATTGGAGAAAAAAAGCTGAGGAATAGATTTGAAAGGTGGGTGGAGGAGGAGGAGGAGAGAGAAACACCAGGCAACAGGTGAAACTCGAAGGGGGAGGGATGAAACAATGAGCTAGGAAGTTGATTGGTGAAAGAGACGGAAGGCCTTGGAAGAAAGGAAAAAAGATGGGGAGGAGCATCAGAAGGCGGTGATGGACGGGCAAGGAGATAACATGAGAGAGGGAAAAGGGGATGGGAAATGGTGAAGGAGGGTGGGCATTACTAGATGTTTGAGAAATCAATATTCATGCCATCAGGTCGGAGACTACACAGATGAAATACAAGGTGTTGTTCCCCCAACCTAGGTGTGGCTTTATCCCGACAGTGGAGGAGGCCATGGTGGACATATTAGAATGGGAATGTGGAATTAAAATGGGTGGCCACTGGGAGATCCCACTTGTTCTGGCAGACAGAGGGTAAATGCTCGGCAAAGCGGTCTCCCAATCTACATTGGGTCTCACCGATATACAAGAGGCCACACCCGGAGCACCAAACACAGTATATGACTCCAACAGACTCACATGTGAAATGTCACCTAACATGAAAGGACTGTTTGGGGCCCTGAATGGTAGTGAGGGAGGAGTTGTAGGGGCAGGTGTAGCACTTGTTACTTTTGCAAGGATGAGTGCCAGGAGAGAGATCAGTGGTGAGTGACGAGTGGGAGTGATCCCTGTGGAAAGCAGAAAGTCCGGGGACAGGGAAAGATCTGTTTGGCAGTGGGTTCCTGTTGGAGGTGGTGGAAGTTTCGGAGAATTCAATTCATGGAGGCAGGTGGCATGGTAGGAGAAGACAATAGGAAGCCTATCCCTGATAGGGTGGCCGGAGGATGGGATTATAATAGAAATAATCGAAATTTATGATATAAATTATAAACCAACGGTCTCTCACTGCTACCTGGACTATACCTCATTCCACCCTGCTACTTGTAAAAACACCATCCCCTTCTTTCAATGACTCCATTTGCTCTCAGGATGAGGCTTTTCATTCTAGAATGAAGAAGATGTCTTCCTTTTTCCCTTCCTCCACCATTAATGCTGTCCTTAACCGCATCTCTGCCATTTCATGCATGTCTGCTCTTAACCCATCCTCCGTCCACCCTACAAGGGATAGGGTTCCTCTTGTCCTCACGTATCACCCCACCAGCCTCTGTGTCCAGCTTGTAATTCTCCGAAACTTCCACCACCTCCAACTGGATCCCACCACCAAACACATCTTTCCTCCCCACTTTCTGCTTTCCACAGAGATCACTCCCTATGCAACTCCCTTGTCCATTCATCCCCCTCCCACTGATCTCCCTCCTGGCACTTATCCTTGCAAACGGAACAAGTGTTACACCTGCCCCTACACCTCCTCCCTCACTACCATTCAGGGCCCCAGACAGTCCTTCCAGGTGAGGTGACACTTCACCTGTGAGTCTGTTGGGGTCACATACTATGTTCAGTACTCCCGGTGTGGTCTCCTGTATATCGGTGAGACCCAATGTAGATTGGAAGACCAGTTAGCCAGGCACCTAGGCTCTATCTGCCATAAAAAGTGCGATCTCCGAGTGGCCACCCAATTTAATTCCACTTCCAATTCTCATTCCAATTTGTCCATCCATGGCCTCCTCCACTGTCAGGATAAGAACACACTGAGGTTGGAGGAACAACACCTTATATTCTGTTTGGGTAGCCTCCAACCTGATGGCATGAACATTGATTTCTCGAACTTCTAGTAATGTCCCGCCTTTACCATTTCCCATCCCCTTGTCCCTCTCTCATGTTATCACCTCCCTCTGGTGCTCCTCCTCCCACCCCCTTTCCTCTTTCTTCCAAGGCCTTCTATCTCTTTCACCAATCAACTTCCCAGCTCTTTGCTTCATCCCTCCCCCTCCAAGTTTCACTGATTGCCTGGTGGTTCTCTCTCCCCTCCACCCACCTTTCAAATCTACTCCTCAGCTTTTTTTGTCCAGTCCTGCCAAAGGGTTTCAGTCCAAAACTTCATTTGTTCTCTTTTCCATAGATGCTGCCTGGCCTGCTGAGTTCCTCCAGCATTTTGTGTGTGTCTGTCGAGCTGTGTCACTGATACTCACGATGCCGTTCTGCACACTGAAACCCAGCTGGTACTTGAGGTCAGGCCGTTTAATCAGCACCGTGATGACAGGGGGACAGCTCACGATGTTGAGCTTCACTTCAACCTGGTTCTTCAGTCCCTGTGAATGAGACACCTCATTAAAGCACACTGTACGGAGGAATGTGCATCAAGGAGCAGGGCTTGCATACCTCCTGGCCTCACAAGGGACAGCAAAGTGTCTCATCAATGTTCAGCGACAGGCAGCTGGTGTACATGTGAGGAAGCATGCATTCACTGTGAGACTGTGTGTGGAGCACAGTGCATCACTGAGAGTGTGTGTCACTGTGTCACAGTATCACTGAGAGACTGTGTGTGGAGCACAGTGCATCACTGAGAGTGTGTGTCACTGTATCACTGAGAGTGTGTGTCACTGTGTCACAGTATCACTGAGAGACTGTGTGTGGAGCACAGTGCATCACTGAGAGTGTGTGTCACTGTGTCACAGTATCACTGAGAGACTGTGTGTGGAGCACAGTGCATCACTGAGAGTGTGTGTCACTGTGTCACAGTATCACTGAGAGACTGTGCAGAGACAGACAGACATACTTTATTGATCCCGAGGGAAACTGGGTTTCGTTACAGCTGCACCAACCAAGAATAGTGTAGAAATATAGCAATATAAAAACCATAAATAATTAAATAGTAATGTTAATTATGCCAAGTGGAAATAAGTCCAGGACCAGCCTATTGGCTCAGGGAGTCTGATACTCCGAGGGAGGAGTTGTAAAGTTTGATGGCCACAGGCAGGAATGACTTCCTATGACACTCAGTGTTGCTTCTCGGTGGAATGAGTCTCTGGCTGAATGTACTCCTGTGCCTAACCAGTACATTATGGAGTGGATGGGAGACATTGTCCAAGATGGCATGCAACTTGGACAGCATCCTCTTTTCAGACACCACCGTCAGAGAGTCCAGTTCCACCCCCACAACATCACTGGCCTTGTGAATGAGTTTGTTAATTCTGTTGGTGTCTGCTACCCTCAGCCTGCTGCCCCAGCACACAACAGCAAACATGATAGTGGATCGCTGTGTCACAGTATCACTGTGCGACTGTGCAGAGCATAGTGTATACCAGAAGTGTTTGGTGTGTGTAAGTGTGTGGATTTGGACACAATTACATGACGTGCAGGGGTCACTTACTCCAAGCTGCCATATAGACAGGAGGTAGGAACACTCTAGCCTCAGCCACAGGGTGGGAAGAGCTCAGTGCATGACCAACGAAGGCACCCATATCAGAGATTACGCACCCTCTCCTCTCTGGACCTTGGGACCAGTAAAACATCAGTGTATGGGCTACAGCTCCTACCTTGATTATTCCCTGACAGGTGGCGAGAGGCAGCCCCACTAGGCTGGTGCCGTTGATGGACATGATCTGGTCTCCAATGCTCAGCTTCCCTGAGCGAGCAGCTGGCCCTCCGTTCATCATGTTTGCCAGGATGACTGTGGGGAGGATTGAGCCCCACCCCGATTCCACAATCACCACCCCGAAGATTTCCCCCTTCAGCTTCTCAACATGTAGCTAACAAAACCAACAAGACAAGAGGAAAAAGCATCAGGAGCAGGATAAGAATCCATCACGTCAGTTACAACTATGTCAACGCACTATCCAGCAAAATTATTGCGGCTGAATACAAGGAAATCCGGAGTCAGGAGCCGTGTCTGGCGGAGAGGACGAATCGTCTGCACTTGACCAGGGGTGGGTGTGACACAGTCTGCAGTTGGCCAAGGGGGGGAGGGGCTCAGTGCAGTATTGTGGTGCATGCTGTGGGCATGGGGAGAGTGTGCATGGGTAGACTAGGCAGGGGAGAGATTGGGCAACTTGATTACCAAAGGTGAGGCTAGATGTGTTTCAGTGGCCTGTGAATGGAAGGTGTGTTTCTTGGGGAGTGGGTTATCATTGTTGAGGAGGATCATGTCACACAAACCTCCTTGCAGTTGGCTGAGTTGGAGTAGTGGATAAGGTCGTCGTTGTACAGCTCCTGGGTGTTGATAATGTCACTATACTCCTTCTGGCTGAGGTCCTCAGGATTAATGCCATTGGCTCGCAGGAATTCTTGATAGGCCACACTAAAGGCCTGTCCAATAGATTGAGCAATGAGCTGTGCCTGCAGTGAACAAGGATGTTAATGAACATCGACTTCACAGAGGATGGCCTGTAAACTCCGCCACGTACACACCAATGTATCCACAATAACACACAAAACCCTTTGTTAATTACTCAAATGCTATACAGAAGCACAAGACTTCTCAATGGGTGAAAGGCTACAGAAATTGAATTTTAAACACAAAGTATACTGCAGATGCTGTGTTTGCACATGTAGAAATTGAATTTAATGCCTGCTGGTTTAATCCTTAAAATCTACAAGGAATCCCCCACTGTGCCCCCTGAGCTCAAAGCCGGTTCAGGACCCATCATCGTGTGGTCAGGAACACACCACCATTCTGCCAGGTATGGCAAGATCCTGGCGAGATCCCAGTCTCGAGGCTGTGGCAGAAGGGACATCCCATGAATTCCCCACCCACTCCCCACACCTCTCTGCCTCTCTCAAGGGAAAAATCCAGGAAGGGCTGTCTTGTACTCACATCCTCTGACTCAAACACATGGCACACCATCTTGTACTGTTTCTTGCCCTCCTGTGACCCTGGGGTGGTCTCGATACAGTCCTGGGAGGTTACTCGTGGCACCCGTCTCCGCGCCATCAAAACCACAATGTTGCCGATGTCAGCGATGTAGGAGATGGTGCGGAGGGCGTGGTCCATCATTGGCTCCTGGAAGAGGTGTTACAACATAATACTCAATCCACTCGTAGACACAGCCTCCACCACAAGCTGAAGAAATCTCAACCCACGGCACAACTGAGCCCTGCAACAGCACAGCAGCCAACATACAAATGCTGGCTGCTTTGACCGTTAAACAACAGGTTAGTTCCTGTTTCTGTTCCAGGTCTGGTGATTCAGGAGCCAACAGTCTCTGTCAACATTCAGGCCACGCCCTCTCAGAGGGAGGCTGGGAACAGACAGAGGGCAACAATGTCAGGGCATAAGACTGAGGGTGGGGGACACTCCTGAAGGAGCTCTCTCCCCACCACCAGGACTAGCTGCAGGAGGCACTGCCTCAAGACGGCAATGTCTACCATCGAGATGAGCCCATTTCACAACTCCCATCTGGCAAGAGCTACAGAAGCCCGAAGAACAGCTACTTCCTTCAACCTTAATCACAACACCACCACAACTCCATTCACATTTTTGTTCTAATTGTGTTCTTTCCTGTAAAATGGGTATATAAATTTGTTTTTCTGGTCAATGCTGCTTATCTGATGTTCTGTACCCGTGCTGCTGCTGCAACCTGAGATGACATACTGTTTTATAGACAGTAGTAACCATTTTTTAATCTGCCTATAGCTACTGGCTTGTAAATATTGAATGTCTGTACCTTGTGTTGTAAATAAACTTTTATAGTTTTATAAAAAAAAAGGGGCAGTAACTGAGGGAGGGTCACACAATGGGAGGGGCAGTAACTAAGGGGGGTCTCACTGTGTGAATAATATTTTAATTTGAATCAATTACTGTCTTGTAAATACTGAATGTTTGTACTTCGTGAATTTGTTGTCTATACTTCTATAGTTTTGTAAAAAAAAGGGTTGGAACTAAGGAAGGGTCACACCATGGGAGGAGCATACTGAGAGAGGTTCACACTGTAGGAGCATTTGAAAATTTGCTACAGAATGGCCAAAGAACAATTTTGGAGACTGCCAGAGGCTTTGGGAGTGTGGAATATCACCTCGGCAGTTTCCTTTCCTGGAAGAACTCTGGTTAAGTTTTTCAGTCTGTGGCTGAGTAATGGCATGGCTGGTGGATTGTTTGAGTCTAACCTTGCTGGGAGCAAGAATGGATTTATTTTGTTTGTGACAGTGGAAAACTCCGTTTGGAGTGCCTAGCCCAGGGTAACTGGATGAAGAGGACTTTAGAGCATCGGATGGAAGAACGGACTGGCCCAGGGAGACGTCTTTATTCACAGCATGGACTTCCCTGCCTACCCATTCCTTTTTCCCTCCTGTCCCATCTCGTCTCTGAACTGTTTTCTTTTTGACTGATTGCTGGTGTTCCGCTGGGTGTAGACGATATAGTAAGTTTAAACTTGATGGAGAAGATCCTGAGAGGATGGATTTATGAACATTTGGAGAGGTATAATATGATTAGGATTTGTCAAGGGCAGGTCGTGCTTTACGAGCCTGATTGAATTTTTTGAGGATGTGACTAAACACATTGATGAAGGAAGAGCAGTAGATGTAATGTACATGGAAGGCATTTGATAAGGTACCCCATGAGAAAGTTATTGAGAAAGTAAGGAGACATGGGATCCAAGCTTTATGGATCCAGAACTGGCTTGCCCACAGAAGGCAAAGAGTGGTTGTAGATGGGTCATATTTTGCATGGAGGCCAGTGACCAGTGTTGTGCCTCAGGGATCTGTTCTGGGACCCTTACTCTTCGTGATTTTTATAAATGACCTGGATGAGGAAGTGGAGGGATGGGTTAGTAAGTTTGCTGATGACACCAAGGTTGGAGGTGTTGTGGATAGTGTGGAGGGCTGTCAAAGGTTACAGCGGGGCATTGATAGGATGCAAAACTGGGCTGAGAAGTGGCAAATGGAGTTCAACCCAGATAAGTGTGAAGTGGTTCATTTTGGTAAATCAAGTATGATGGCAGAATATAGTATTAATCTTAAGACTCTTGGCAGTGTGGATGATCAGAGGGATATTGGGGTCCGAGTCCATAGGATGCTCACAGCAGCTGCGCAGGTTGACTCTGTGGTTAAGAAGGCGTATGGTGTATTGGCCTTCATCAATCATGGAATTGAATTTAGGAGCCGAGAGGTAATATTGCAGCCAAATAGGACTCTGGTCAGACCCCACTCGGAGTACTGTGCTCAGTTCTGGTTGCCTCACTACAGGAAGGATATGGAAGCAGTAGAAAGGTTGTAGAGGAGATTTACAAGGATATTACCTGGATTGGGGTGCATGCCTTATGAAAACAGGTTGAGTAAACTCGGCCTTTTCTCCTTGGAGCAACGGAGGATGAGAGGTGACCTGATAGAGGTGTATAAGATGATGAGAGCCACTGATCGTGTGGATAGTCAGGGGCTTTTTCCCAGGGCTGAAATGGTTGCCACAAAAGGACACAGGTTTAAGGTGCTGGAGAGTAGGAGACGTCCAGGGTAAGTTTTTTACTCAGAGAGTGGTGAGTGCATGGAATGGGCTGCCAGCAATGGTGGTGGAGGCACATACAATAGGGTCTTTTAAGAGACCTTTGGAAAGGTACATGGAGCTTAGAAAAATTGAGGGCTATGGGTAAGCTAGTAATTTCTAAGGTAGGGACGTTCAGCACAACTTTGAGAGCCAAAGGGCCTGTATTGTGCTATAGATTTTCTTATGTTTCTAAATTTCTAACTGTGTAGTGGACCGTCATGTCGAGCTGCAGCTTCAGGAGGCCAGCACTGCAGTTGTATGCGGAGGCTGTGGGCTCAGGACTTACAGCTTGCCCGTTCAAATTACTGGCTTTAAACTGTACAGTGTACTGTGCCTGGTAGGAATGTCGCTATAAATGCCACGGTGGAGACTGTTGGAGGTCGAGAGGGCATTGTTGTGTCTGTGGTTTTCAATGGAAAGATTATTTTCTATTTGAAGCCAGTGAGGGGTGTGTTTTTGGCCCTGAGTTAGGGGTTAAGGGTGGGATGTGGATACAGTGTTGACCCTAGTGCAGATGTCCACCCCCTCATCCCTGACAAGGCCCTCTTCCCCACTCTGCGCTCCACAGGTGAGGTGAGACCCCGATACGGTACAGGGAAACTCCGCGGGGTTTCATAAGTCTGCTTATGTAGCTGGTGTGGGTATATTTTCAGGGGCTATGGGCTTCCTCAGGTGCCAGACCTGTAAAGAGTTTGGGCATATTCAGAAGAATTGCCTGAACTGTCAGGCTGCCAAGTCTGACTCGGAGGTGCAGGATGATCTGTCTGGGCCTTCCCCTACCGACACCCCCCGCCTCCCCTCCTGCTGTTCCTCTGCCTGTTGCCCACTCCCACCCCCCTGTGCCACTGCCTGTGGAAGTCAGGGGTGGGCACAGGGTGGGTGACGGTGAGGAGTGGGCTCAGGTAGTGGGCAGGAAGGCTAAAAAGAAGTCAAAGCATCTGAAGTCTTTTCCCCTGAAAAAGGAGCAAGTTAGTGCTGTTGAATCAAGCCCGGAAGGTCCTGTGGCTTCTAAAACCCAGCAAGAGCCTGGGGAAGTCGGAGAGGGGAAGTGGTGCCAGACACTGAGGAAGCCTCTGAAATGGAGGTCAGCGTGCCTCAGCATATCTGTGGCCTGAAAAGACAGGGGGATGTGTCCCCTGAGCCTGGAGATCAGGGCCCACAAGAGGAGGAGGATTTACCCCCAGTAAAGGCCATATGCACGGTATATGTCCTCTCAGTGCTGGAGGATAGGCCTGTCGTACAGGCAGCTCGAGAGGTCCTGAGGCACTTATGTGAGGTTGTTGGTCCAAATGCCATAGGATCTGGACCACGCCTCGCCGACCTTCTACTCTCGCAGGCAACCCACGGAGCTGCTGACAGAGGATGGCTTCTCTGTCACAGATCCAACCAGAATTGTGCTGCAAGTCAATTCCTATACAAGAGTATAGGGTCTCTTACCACACCCATGTAGTGAGGATACACAGAGGGCTCTATGGGAGGACTTATCGAAGGTCAGCCCTGGGGGTGCTAGGTGGCTTGATGCACCGCTATCTTTAGTGCGGCTGAATGGTGCCCTCAACCAGCTGCAGGGAGGCAGGACCCCGGGGCTAGATGAGTTGATGGTTGAGTTTCTCCAGGCATTCTGGGACATCCTAAAGGCTGATTATGCAGGGGTATTGAGGGAAGCCTAGTGACGGGAAAGATGCCCCTCTCTCGGCACAGAGCAGTTGTAGCCCTGTTGCCAAAAAGGGGGGATCACGTTGCCTGAGGAATTGGTGCCCAGTATCTTTCAGTGTGGAGGATAAATCGTCTGGGCTCCATGCTGGCTCAAGTGGTCCACCCACATCCAGGATAATATCCACCTTTGTGGCCTGTGTCCGACTGTTGTACACAGCTGCAGAGTGCCCTTGACATTGACAATGCCCTTGTGCTTTGTGAGAGGGATGCATCAGGGTTACTCCATGTCTGTTTGCGTGGAGCCATTCCTGTGCCTTCTCCGTAAGAGGTTAACGGGTTTGGTTCTACATGAGCAAGACATGGAGGTCATCCTTTTGGCCTATGCCAATGACATGGTCACTGACTCTGCTGACTTGCAGAGGATGCAAGACTGCCCCGTCCCTGCAAAGGTCAACCAGGAGAGGAGTGCGGGGCTCTCGGTGGGTCAGGAGCAGGCGGACTCCCTACTGGAGGAGTTGAGACCCTTTGCGTGGAGCACCATACACCTGCTCTACTTGGGAGTTTACCTGAGCTCGACAGAGGAGGTGTGGCCAGCGAACTGGTGGGATATGGAGACAAATTTGGGACACCGGTCAATCTTGTACCAGGGAAAGGCATGGTCGCCTCCATGGTATGGTACCGGCTGGTTGTTTTAGTCCTGCCCACTGCTTTTGCCTCCAGAACCAGAAGAGGCAATAGGAGGCACTGGGTCTTTGCTGTGGTCCAGAGTCTTCCAATCACAGTGTGTGTGCCTCAGGACCCTGTGGAAAAACCTGTACAGTGTCCATCCTTTGAGGTAGCACACGCTGGCGATGCACTTCTCTGCTGGGGGCACTGCCTGCAGGAGAGCACGCACCTTCCAGCGGACAATTCTGCTCTGAGGGAACTGCCTTGCTTTTACCAAGAGCTGTAGAGAGTATAGGGTCTATTCTCATCCAGACAGGGTGCTCCTGTGCCAGTGGGGGAAGGATGCTCCAGCTGTGACAGGGACTGGTGCACATCCGATCACAATGGGGGCTCAGGGAAGTGAAGGGGTTCTGACTGCAGCACCACCTGAGGGGGCAGATGTGCTCATTGGACCGAGGCCTCAGGATACAACGTGGGATAGGGTCCCACAGAATGTAAGCTATCTCGTGGGGATGCCCACCATGTCCTCTATGATACCCCAAAGTGTTTCTCGTATGAGCTGCTCCTGCACACCTTTCACTTCCTTGCCTTTGTCGCTGACCAGACTCGCCTTGCCGGCTCGTGTTACCATCTGGTGGTGGAGGAGGTCCCCGGGGTGCTTCCCCTGTACATTGGAGACCTGAGGTGGAGGGTTTTGCATTGGGCTGTGCCGAGGAACAGGTATTTGAACCCACTCTGTGCCCAGGAGGGGTCAGTGTACCACGTTTATACGGAGTGTGAGAGGTTGAGTATCTGAAGGGGCTGCTACTCAGGTTCTGGTCTCACTTCAGCCTCGCGCTCCTCATCTACGGGCACCCATACGGAATGGGGTGGGGCAGCAGGAGGATGTCCTGGTGGGTTTGCTCCTGGCCCTGGCCTAGAAGGTCATTCATGGGTTGAGGTGGCGGACAGTCGAGGGCTCTGCCAGGGCCGACTGCCTGTCCCTCTTCTGAGGATACGTCCGTGCCCGGCTGTCCTTGGAGAGGAAGTATGCAGTCACGATGGGTACAGGGGGAGATTTGCAGGAACAGTGTATCTCTCTCTCCCCAGGGAATTGACTGTTTCATAGACAGTAATAATCACATTTTAATTTGAATTTATTCACTGTCTTGTAAATATTTGATGTTTGTATTTTGTGTATTTGTTGTGTAAATAAACTTTTACAGTTTCTGTAAAAAGGGGCCTGTACCGAGATACTGTGAGTGGTCTGTTGTTCAGATGACACACTAAATCCAGGACCCACATGTACCAAAGGGTTACAACATTTCTGACCACATGACTCCAAGCTGACAGGTGTGTGTTTTCCTGGGACAGCATTGAACTTTCAGTCATTTAAGCAAATTAACTGGCCAACATCACTGCAGTTCATGGATTCTTGTTGAGTGCAAAGATTTCCACATGATGTCGGAGCTGGGCTTGTTCAGGATGATGCCCTCCTTTCCCTTTATCCTTTGCCCTCAGACTCATCTTCCCATTGGTCTCCATTGTCACATTCAAAATGTCTCAGAGAACATCAAACCCTGACCAGCTGCTCCCTCCCTCCTCCTCCCTGTCTCACCTCATTCCCTCTCAATGCCCATCACATCTTGTTCCCTCCCTCCTTCCCTCTGCCAGCATAATCTTGTACCCTCTCCCCCTCTCAGCTTGTTTCCATCCTCCCTCACCTCGTTCCCTCTCTCCCTCCTTCTCCCAGTCTCACTTCATTCCCTCCCTCCCTTTCTCACCTCATACCCTCCCTCCCTCTCCCTCTCTCACCTTGTTCTTTCCCTCCCTCTCCCTCTTCATTCCCTCCCTTCCTCCCTCACCTCGTTCTTGTTCCGGCTGCTGCAATCAATCACCTTCACCCTGCACCCGCTCACTCCCTACCAGGCAGCCAGCTCTGCACCTGCTCACCCCCATCCCAGCACCTTTTCTTATGGACCCTTTCCTTCACAATTTATTTCTTTCCTCTTTCAGTCACTGACTCCTCCCCCCTCATTCACCTCCACATTCCTGTGCACAGACCCATTTCCTCGGGTACACTGTTACCTGTGAGTCTGCATTTAGAACTTTAATTCTCTGTGTGGAAATGAAGAGGTCAACTTCAGTCATTGACTGAGAGCTCCCGTCCGCACCCTGAGGACAGAAGAGGGGAGGATTAACCAAGTAGCCTGTCTGGCTGCCATGGCAACCAGCTGCAAACGCAGCACTCACACGCCAGCAACATTAACATCGACAGACGGAGAACAGCATCTCTTTACAGACACTCACCACTTTCTTCTTGGACTTTGATGTTTTCTGCACCCTCTGCAATCAAAAACAAGGAAGGAAGCAAGGTTAGATATGGAGTATGCCCGCAGGAAAAAGAATCAATGTGCGAACATATACGTGGTCTGATTATAAATGTTACTTTGAAAACAGTAGAGTTGGGTGTTACGAGCAGGGGACAGGTTGTGGAATGATAGGAGAAAAAGATAGTGTGGGGGGGTGTGATAGAAGGCCAGAGTGATTCTGGGGGGATAGGATAGGGTGGAGGGGGTAGGGGTACGGGAAGGTGAGGAGGATAGGGGATAGGGAAGAAGTGAGGTGCACAGGAGGGGGCTGGGATGGGATGGGGAGGTTGGAGACAGAGGGAGTGGGGAGGGGTGGAATAGGGAGGTTGGAGTCACAGGGAGTGGGGAAGGGGGTGGGATGGGGAGTTTGGAGACATAGCATGGAGTGAGGAGTGGGTTGGGATAGGGAGTGGGGAGGGTGAGTGTGATGGGGAGTTGGAGTCACAGCAGGAAGTAGGAGAGGGGTGGGATAGGGAGGCTGGAGACACAGCAGGGAGTCAGGAGGGGTCAGGAACAGAATCGAAGGTATAAATGGAATGTCAAGGTTTGGGGATGGGATAAGAATGGGTTTGAGTGACGCGATTCACCAGGGCAAGGTTGATGGGGAAGGGCAGTAGTGAGCACAATCCAATAGTGTCAGTTTACCAGGGTTCAGTCACAATGTTCACATCTCACTCTGATTAACAGCACAAACACATCTTTCAGGGTAGCACTTACCATAGGAAATGCTGTGACACGATGAGTCCCTTTGGGGCTGAGGTGGGTACCATGATGGGGATTCTAACGGGACATAGAAGACTGGGGAAATATCATGACGAGAATTCTTACAGGACATTGTAGACCAGGGAAATATACTGTGATATTGCCAATTGGCTGACTGCAGAGTTTCAAATACAGAGAGCCAAGTTAAATCAGCTACCTTAATGCGAGCTACTGCTTCCTGTGCCTGCATCATACGGATGTTTTTCGAAGGATTTCGCTCCGACAGCAGCTGTGTTGAGCCGAGGTAATTGGCTGCAAAAATGATCCCATCAATCAAATCTTCTGGCTCACAAGGACCTGGAACTTCACCAGAAACAGCAAAGTTTAAAGAGTCCCAGTGCTGTTATCACAAACAGGAGATACTAACTGGTACTGGTAAAATAAACAGGCTCGATATGCAGTATTTATGGTGGAACAGTTCACCAATCACTAATCTCACACTCTGTGTCTTGACTTTCTATTCCTCCACATGCCCTTCTGTGCCACTGAGCCGCGCCACCCAGCCATCCACCAATTTAACCCCGGCTGAATCATGGGACCAATTCACCTACCAACTGATACATCTTTGGAATGTGGGAGGAAACCGGGGCAGCCAGAGGAAACCCGCATGTACACGGGGAGGAACGTACAAACTTGCCACAAGCTATAACAGCTTTGCTAGCTTCTCCACTACCATGCCCTATCATGATTCTCAGGGGGTTAAACTTGAAAGTCGTCAGGTAATAAAATAACAAATTAGTGCAAATGTTTCCTCGCACAGAACCCTCAATTATGCAAATCATTCACTGATGTTCCATTGGACAATTAATCTTTCATTCATCCATCCTCCAGAGGAATTGGCCTTCAAAGTAAGGCCTACTGTTCCAAGTGGCCCTGAGGATCTAACAAATGGTTTCTGGCAATATTTCAGCAATACTCACCATCCACAAAGTTAGGAAAGGAGGATGGTGTCTTCGTTTGCTACAAGGGAAAGCAGATGTTGTCAACTGTCTCACAGGAATCAGAATTAAGTTATCAGCAATGGAATAACAAGTTTTGATTGTATTCACAGAACATACAACATTACAGACCGTTGGCCCACAATGTTGTGCCAACTTTTTAACCTACTCTTAACTTCAATCTAACCCTTCCCTCCTACATAACCCTCCATTTTTCTTTCTCTCTGAATAACCCTGACAAGGTGGATGAATGGTACAAAGGGACTTTGAAATTCATTTCCTCAACCAACAGTAGAAGCAGGGTCATTGATTGAGGCAGAGGGAGACAGACACAGGGAGGAAGAGTTAATGGTAGGCGGGAACATGAAGATAAGGTTGCAACTGGATTGGCTGTGACCAGAGTGAGGAGAAGGGCAGGTTTGTGCTCCTAACTTGGATGTTCATGAATAACCTTACATTGCATTTATTCCCCTGGTGAAAGACTGGCTCCAACCAACATAGTCTAATTCACTGGTCTACCAGCGATAGATGGATAATTAGATGACGAGGCTCAATAGGTGACCACTGGGCAGGTAGCTAGAGTCTAATAAGAGTGAAGGAAATGGGACATCCAACAGCAGTCTCCATTGCCTGTTTTTTCCTTTGAGACAGGTTTTACATCTATCAACACCCCTTGGGACACAGGACCCACCAACTTTCTCTTGGTGACAGAGTTAGATTCACTGCTGGCCCAGAATTCATAATTCAAATGATCTTTCATTATATGAGAGACAAACTGGTGAATGAGAATCTGGTTTTGATGGCAGTAGTTGAGGCCCATTTCACTGGGTTTCACTTCATGGTGACCAGAAGCAAAAACTCTCGTTGAATTTCCCTTCTCTCCACCATGTCCTGGATATAATAGTTTCTCATTATCATTTTTTCCCAGTAAATTCCAGCCAATCCCTCAGTGTTCACTGACTCGAAACTGGGACTTTCTATCTGCTAATGCAGAATCACAACAAACAAGGAGCATATGGCTCTGTGCTGAATGACAATGATCACACACAAGTGACAAAGCTCACCTCATTGACATAGTTGTTGTTGACCGGTCCATTCAGGTCAGAGCGTTGCTGCTTCCGAGGCTGATCCATGTCTGCATCTACCTGTCAACAGGCCAAAACAGCTCTTTACACCTTGGACCTGAGACGTTTATTGTCTATCAGTCTCTGTTGTCTCCTTTGTAAATGTGCATCTATTAGGCCTTCTTCTAAACCCTATCCTCTCTCTAATTCATCCACCTCTATATTTGGCTAGTTGTCACTCAGATACTCATTACAGTCTATACCATCCCATCGACAGGGTCAACACTGTCTATACCGTCATTACAGTCGATACCATCCCATTGACAGGTTCATTACAATCTATATCGTCCCATTAACAGGGTCAGCACAGACTACACTGTCACATCAACTGGGTCATGACAGTACTGTATATACTGTCCCATCGACAGGGTCAGCACAGACTACACTGTCACATCAACTGGGTCATGACAGTACTGTATATACTGTCCCATCGACAGGGTCAGCACAGTCCATGTCGTCATTACAGTCCCTACCATCCAATTGACAGAGTCATTACCATCTATACAGTCCCATCGACAGGGTTATCACAGTCTACACCATCCCATTGACAGGGTCAGCACAATCTATACTGTCATTACAGTCTATACCGTCCCATCGACAGCGTCACCACAGATTATACCATTACTGTCTATACTATCCCATTCACAGTGTCAGCACTGTCTATACCATCATTACAATCTATACCATCCCATCTACAGGGTCAGCACAGTCTATATTGTCATTATAGTATATACCATCCAATTGACAGAGTCAGCACTGTCTATACCATTATTACAGTCTATACCATCCCATTGACAGGGTAAGCGCAGTCTACACGGTCATTGCAATCTATACCATTCCATTGACAGGGTAAGCGCAGTCTATACCGTCATTACTATTTATACCATTCTATCGCCAGGGTCAGCACAGTCTATACTGTCATTGCAGCCTATACTGTCCATCAACAGGGTTATCACAGTCTTCACCATCCCATGCACAGTGTCAGCACAGCCTATACCATCATTACAATCTATACCACCCCATCGACAGGGTCAGGGAAGTTTATACTGTCATTACTATCCATACCATCCATCGTCAGGGTCAGCACAGTCTATATGGCCCATCGACTAGGTCAGTCTATACCATTATTACAGTCTATACTATCCCATCGACAGGGTCAGCACAGTCTATACCATCATTACAATCTATACCATCCCATTGACAGAGTCTGCGAAGTCTGTACTGTCATTACTATCCACACCATCCCAACGACCGGGTCAGCACAATCTATACCATCCCATTGACACGGTCAGAACAGTTTATAATGTCAGATTGACAGGGTTAGCACAGGTTATACCATCATTTGAGTCTACACCGCCCCCATGAACGTGATCAGTACTGTCCATACTGTCATTACAATCTATACCGTCCCATCGACTCAGTCATTGCAGTCTATTCTATCCCATTGACAGGGGCAGCACAGTCTAGACCATCATTACAGTCTACACCGTCCCATTGACAGGGTCAGCTCTGTCTGTACCGTCATTACAGTCTGTACTGTCCTATCGACAGGGACAGCACAGTCTATACTGTCCCATCGACAGGGTCAGCACAGTCTATAGCATCAGTCTCTACTGTCCCATCCACAGATTCAGTACTGTCTATATCGTCAGTACAGTCTATACCTTCCCATTGACAGGGCAGCACAGTCTATACTGTCATTACTATCCATACCGACCCATCGACAGGGTCACCACAATCTGTACTGTCATTACTGTCAATGCTGTCCCATTGACACTGTCAGCACAGCCTATACCGTCATTACAATTGTTACATACCTCGTGAGTATCTTGTGACTGTCTTATGACCACGACATAATTGTCTTGTGATGGTGGGCTGAGATAATTTTCCCGCCAGTGTGAGGTCACATGATGTAATTTTCCCACCGGTGTGTGGTCACATGATGTTATGTTCCAACAGGTATATAAGGGGAAACCCCTGCTGTGACGCAGTTAGTTCGGGGTAGTTCGATAGTTTTGCTGCATATTCATCTCAAGATGCAGTTTCGTTTTTAAAGTGGAGTTTTACTTTTTATTGTAAGGAGCAAAAACCGTTGTGCCGGCAGTTTCACCAATCACTGCCGGTTCAGGTTTGTTGCATCTTTGATTTATCTTTACAGTCGAGTTGGAGAGTGAAGACTTTACCGAAGTACGGGAACCCGAAGGATTGAGTAAAGTTGGTGTCGTTCAGTGGTTTTATGAAGGATCAACCATTGAATCTTTGTTCAGGAATAGTGACCTGCAGCTGAGAAAACCCCTGCAAGATCAGGAAGGTTTGTGCAGTGTTCACTTTCCAGCAGCAGCAAAAGGTCAGTTCGTTTAAGCTGTTTTATTTCCTTTGTTGTGAATTCTTTGGACAAGGCATCTCTCGACTGTGATCAGCAGATTCATCATTTTCTTCAGAGAAATCGTTGTTGCAGTAAAGTCCTTCCTTATTGACTGTATAAATCACTTGAATTTTCAAATTTACCACTTTAAGACTGTGTCCGAATTGACCACTTTAAGAACTATTCCAGAGTTTGGCTGTTTGTTAAATTGCCGTATAGCAGTTAACTCCCGGTTAAGTTAGTCGTTCGTTTACTTTCACTTTTGTTGAGCAGAGTTTAATAAATGTTTATGTTTGTTTATAAAACCTGACTCAATTCTATATTCATTGTTACTGGCCACATAACATAAAATTGGGGACTTGTCTGCGATATGATCTGATTTTGAGTTTAAATGTTTGTTTAATTATCAATCTGATTTGGAAAAGGGAAATACCCGATTCTTTTGTTTGATTGGTCTGTGGGTGGTATTTGGCAGCAATGAATATTGACAACTTTCTGGCATCGCCAGACCCAGAGTTATTAGTGAAGGTGAAAAAAGGTGATGTATCCGAGATTGCTAGAAGGTTGGACCTTAAAGGAATTACGAAGGTTACAACAAAGACAGTACTTCAGAGAAAAATCGTGGCATACTATAAAGAGTCAGGTGATTTTGATGAAGAAGTGTTAGATATGTTTCCAATGAGTAATCTAGAGAGGCAGTTACATATCGAACAAATAAAGTTAAGGCAATTAGAAGCTGATTTGGAACAAAGTCAGTTAGAAGCTGCAAATAAACAGAAGAAATTTGAAGCCAGAGAAGCAGATAAACAGAAGGGATTTGCAGCTAGAGAAGCAGATAAAAAGAGGGAGTTTGAGCTAGCGATAGAGAAATTAAAGTCCGAGAATCAGTCCTCTGGTTCTAGGAAATAGTTTGTTGCTAGTCGGGAAGTTATATTTGCTCCTCCATTTAACGAAATAGATTTCAGAGTGGCCGAAAGAGAAATGGCCAATGATGTTACAAAGTGTAATTAAAGGTAAGGCACAACAAGTTTATACAACTTTAAATACTGAGCAAGCACTTGATTATGATATTGTGAAGCAGCATATTCTGAAAGCATATGAACTGGTTCTAGAAGCTTATAGAGAAAGATTCAGAAATCCGTGGAAAAAAAACATGAGTGGAATTTGCCTCTGATAAATCTGTGTGTTTTGAGAGATGGGTTTCCTCTACAAATGTGAATGGGAAATATGATAACTTAAAAGAGTGATTTTAATGGAGGAATTTGAAAGGTGCATCCCTGTTGTAGTAAGAACATGCTTAAATGAGAGGGACACTGCTACATTGCAGGAGTCTGCTAAATTAGCAGATGAGTATGCTTTAATCCATAAGAGTAAATTTCCTCAGGGTAGAACATTTAAAAGGAAAAACAGCACAGAGAGTCAAGGTAAACCAGAAATTAAATCGTAAGTTAGTGAGAAAGGTAAGGATGAAGGGAAACATGTGAAGGAAAGACAGTTTGGTCCTATTTGTAATTATTGTAATAAACCTGGTCATGTAATAGCTAACTGTTTCCGACTGAAGAAGAAGGAGAAGGAGGCAGTCCCAGATGCCTGTGTGCAACATATCGAACAACCTGTAAATCCACAGAGTTCCAGAAACACAAATGAAGCTTTGTCGGAGTCTGACCAAGTAAATAGGGGATATGATCATTTTATAACCAAAAGATTTGTATCCTTGAAAGAGGGATCCACTTCGGTGCCAATAAAAATCCTTAGGGATACTGGAGCCTCTCAGTCACTTATGTTAGACAGTGTTCTAAAATTTAGTGATGAGTCTGACACTGGTGAGGTAAACTTTATATAAGGTGTTGGGAGTGCTCTTATGCCTGTACATTTGCATAGAGTAAATTTAAGGTCAGGGTTAGTTATAGGACCTGTTAAAGTCAGACTACAACCCAGTTTACCCGTGAATGATGTTTCTCTATTGCTAGGGAATGACTTAGCAGATGGACAAGTTTTTCCTGAAGTGCATTTAACAATTAAGCCTATCTCTGATGAACCAAAGATGGGTTCTAACATGGATTTCTCCTGTGTTGTAACCCGAGCTATGGCCAAAAAGATGGATGAGGAGGATGGGTCTGCTACCTGTAACTGTTCAACTCGGGATTCGAATTTTGAGGATGTGTCAGAAACTTTTTTACCTTCAATGTTTGATCAAGATTCTTGTAGTAGGTCTGACCATGAAGATTTGTCTCTGTCTTGGAAGGAGATGATAGCAGAGCAGAGTAGAGACTCTGAGATTACCAAATTAAAAGAACAAACTCTTCCAGATAGTGAAATTGAGAAGGTGCCAGTAGGATATTATTTTGAGAAGGGAGTATTAATGAGTAAGTGGAGATCACCTACAATTCCTGCATTTGAGGAATGGAAGGTTTTTCACCAGGTAGTAGTTCCTAAAGTTTATCGGAATGAGATTTTAACTTTGGCTCATAGTGTGCCCTTGAGTGGACATCAAGGTGTGAAGAAAACTGTGAACAAGGTTTTTAAACACTTTTACTGGCCTGGTTTGAGAAAAGATGTGGCAACATTTTGCTGAACTTGTCATACTTGTCAGTTTGTGGGAAACCTAATCAAGTTACTCCTGTGGCCCTACTGCAACCTATTCCTGCATTTGGTGAACTGTTTTCCAAAATTATTGTAGATTGTGTAGGCCCATGGCCAAAAAATGAAACTGGCCATCAATATTTGCTGACCATCACGTGCATGGCGACTGGGTTTCCGGACGCAATACCACTCAGGAATATAATGGCTAAAACTGTAATAAAGGATCTTATAAAATTCTTTACTTATTTTGGGTTGCCTAAGGAAATACAATCTGATCAAGCTAGTAATTTTATGTCTGGATCGTTCCAGCAGATAGTTTATAAACTGGGAGCTAAACAGATTACCTCGTCTGCATACCATCCAGAATCGCAAGGAGCCTTGGAGAGGTCCATTCTACTCTCAATACCACGATTAGGACATATTGTGTGGAAAATGAAAAGGATTGGGATGTATATTTACTTTTATTTGCAGTATGGGAGTCAGTGCAGGAATCCTTAGGTTTTAGTCCTTTTGAACTTGTGTTTGGGCATAGAGTTAGAGGACCTTTGGCCTTATTAAAAGAACAATGGATTAATAAAGAGGTACATACTAATTTGCTGGATTATGTTTTGAAATTTAAGGATAGATTGCATAAAGCTTGTAGCTTAGCCAGAGAAAATTTAAAATCAGCTCAGGAGAAAATGAAAACCTGGTATGATAAGGAAGCTAGAATGACGTCATTTAAGCCTGGAGATAAGGTGTTGGTTCTTTTCCCAGTGCAAACGAACCCTTTACAAGCTAAATTTCATGGTCCTTATGAGGTGAGATCCGAAGTTAATGATGTGGATTATGTGATAAAAACTTCAGATCAAAGGAAGTCAACACAGCTTTGTCATATAAATATGATAAAACCGTATTATGAGAAACAGTCCGCTACTATGACTTTTGTGGTTAAGTGAGATTGATCCCACTGGGAACTTAATGGATGATTCATCTGAAAGCCATTTTAAACCCAATATTATTTTTGCCAGATTTCCAAACTCAACAATTCTGGAAAATATTGATGAGAAATTAGCTCATTTATAGCCAGAGCAGAAGCAGCAGATGAAGCAGTTACTTTTGAAATACAGGGATTTATTTCCAGACGTCCCTAAAAGAACCACCGTAGCTTCACATGATGCAGATGTTGAGATGCCAAACCCATAAAGCAACATCCATATCGGATGAACATGGAAAAGTGTGAATTTGCTGAGCAAGAAATTAAATACAGTCGGCCATCCTTATCCGTGGGGGATTGGTTCCGGGACCCCTCACGGATACCAAAATTTGTGGATGCTCAAGTCCCTTATGCAACCTGTCTCAATACAGTGGACCTTAGGACCCAGTGGAACCCCAGACCTTATTTAACCTGTCTCAGTGCAGTGGACATTAAGACCCAGCGCCAGAACTCTGAATGCGCAATGTTTCTGTTCACGAAAATAATCACGATCACGATTGAGAATAAAGTGGAAATAATAAAGCAATCGAAAAGACGTGAAATGCCATCGGTCATTGGAAAAGTGTTCGGCTACGTCGGTCAACGATCGGAACAATTTTAAAGGATAAAGTAAGAAAGGCTCTGCCCCGATGAAAGCTACCATTATTACTAAGCAACGCATTGGTTTAATTATTGGGTTTTGGGGTTTTGGGTTTTTGATCCTCACATCAACCCGGCATGGTGGAGAGTGCACTCGGGAGCAGAGCGCTCCCAATTCCTGAGAACTTCCATTTCCAAGCCCAGTGCTGAAACATATGTTCTTAAATGTTTTATATGCATAGAAAGGTAAAATATATACTATATACTAAGACAAACGTTTGACTAACTGACGCTAAATAATACCGGATGTACCTGCTCCGACTTACTTAGTAAGAGATCTTCGATTTTTTTCGATCCCGATGCACGATAATCCACGCACATCCTCCCGTATACTTTAAATCATCTCTAGATTACTCATAATAACTAATACAATGTAAATGCTATGTAAAATGGTTGTTACACTGCATTGTTTAGGGAATAATGACAAGAAAAAAAAGTCGAACAACAAGTGTTGGAAGAGCACTTCCGGGTTTTCGTGATCCCGCGAATTCGTTAGTTGAATTCGCGGATAAGGAGGGCTGACTGTATATGTTAGAGAATTATATTATTAGACCTTCTAATTCGAATTGGAGTTCACCTTGTGTTATGGTGCCTAAGTCAGACGGTAGTATTTGGTTTTGTACTGATTACAGGAAGGTGAATGCTGTAACAAAAACATATGCATATCCTATCCCTAGGGTGGATGATTGTGTGGACAAAGTCAAACAAGCAAAGTTCCTTAAAAATATTGATTTGTTAAAAGGGTATTGGTGTGTTCCATTGACGGATAGAGGTAGAGAGATTTCTGCATTTGTAACCCCATCTGGGTTATATGAATATAATGTTCTTCCTTTTGGGATGAAGAATGCCCCAGGTACTTTCCAGCGGATGATTAATTCTGTGATTCATGGGTTAAATGATACAGATGCCTATATTGATGATTTAGTTACAGGAAATGATACTTGGGAAGCACATATTACAGCAGTGGAGAAACTATTTGAAAGGCTTTCAAAAGCTAACTTAACTATTAACTTAGCTAAAAGTGAATTTGGTCATACCACTGTGACCTGCCTTGGTTATGTTGTGGGTCTGGGCTTGGTTAAGGAAATAAATCACACTCCAATTCAGCAACAAAGTTTGATGTTAAAGGAATATAATGTTTTGATAACTCATATTAAAGGCAAAGATAATGTGATTGCTGACTGTCTATCTAGATGTTGAATGTACAATGTAATTTTTTTGTACGGAGTGGTATTTTAACATTTGTGACACTCCTACTGTATGTTAGTTTGTAAGGTGTTATATGATAATTCTATGTATTGGGCTGAGTGTGGATCAGTGGGACTAGGTGAGAGTAAGCGTTCGGCATGGCCTAAAAGGGCCGAGATGGCCTGTTTCCGTGCTGTAATTGTTATATGGTTATATGGTATATTGTGTATGTTGTAGATTTTATACATTCGTATTTTTTTGTAAATAGTTGTTAAAATTTTGCTCATAACAGACCAAAATTTTCTTTTTTTTGGAGGGAGGTGTTACGTACCTCGTGGTATCTTGTGACTGTCTTATGACCATGATGTAATTGTCTTGTGATGGTGGGGTGATGTAATTTTCCCACCAGTGTGAGGTCACATGATATAATTTTCCCACTGGTGTGTGGTCACATGATGTTATGTTCCTACAGGTATATAAGGGGAAACCCCTGCTGTGATGCAGTTAGTTCGGGGTAGTTCGATAGTTGGTATTGCTGCATATTCGTCTCATGACGCAGTTTCGTTTTTAAAGTGGAGTTTTACTTTCTATTGTCAGGAGCAAAAACCGTTGTGCCAACAGTTTCACCAATCACTGCCGGTTCAGGTTTGTTGCATCTTTGATTTATCTTTACAGTCGAGTTAGAGAGTGAAGACTTTACCGAAGTATGGGAACCTGAAGGATTGAGTAAAGTTAGTGTCGTTCAGCGGTTTTATGAAGGATCAACCATTGAATCTTTGTTCAGGAGTAGTGACCTGCAGCTGAGAAAACCCCTGCAAGATCAGGAAGGTTTGTGCAGTGTTCACTTTCCAGCAGCAGCAAAAGGTCAGTTCGTTTAAGCTGTTTTATTTCCTTCGTTGTGAATTCTTTGGACAAGGCATCTCTCGACTGTGATCAGCAGATTCGTCATCATTACAGTCTATACAGTCCAATTGACAGAGTCATTACCATCCATACAGTCCCATCAACAGGGTTATCACAGTCTGCAACGTCCCATCGACAGGGTCAACATACTCTATATTGTAATTACAGTCTGTACCATCCCATTGACAGGGTCAGCACAATCTATACCATCATTACAGCCTATACCATCATATCAAAAGGGTCAGCACAGTCTATACAGGCATAATGGACTATTCCGTCCCATTGACAGGGTCAGCATCGTCTATACTGTGATTGTAGCTTGTACTGTCCCATCGACAGGATCAGCACAGTCTATACTGTCCCTTTGACAGAGTCCGCACAGTCTCTACCGTCATTACAGTCTATACCATCCCATTGACATGATCAGCACAGTCCATACCGCCATTACAGTCTATACTGTCCCATTGACAAGGCAGCACAGTCTATACCATTATTACAATTTATACCATCCTATCAACAGGGTCTGCACATCTATACCATCATACAGTCTATACCGTTACATCGACAGATTCAGCACTGTCCATATCGTCATTTTGGTAGGAATAATCCAAATAGGACATACATGGTAAATGGTAGGGCATTGAAGAATGCAGTAGAACAGGGTGATCTAGGAATAATGGTGCATAGTTCCCTGAAGGTGGAATCTCATGTGGATAGGGTGGTGAAGAAAGCTTTTGGTACATTGGCCTTTATAAATCAGAGCATTGAGTATAGGAGTTGGGATGTAATGTTAAAATTCTACAAGGCATTGGTGAGGCCGAATTTGGAGTATTGTGTACAGTTCTGGTCACCGAATTATAGGAAAGATGTCAACAAAATAGAGAGAGTACAGAGAAGATTTACTAGAATGTTACCTGGGTTTCAGCACCTTAGTTACAGGGAAAGGTTGAACAAGTTAGGTCTTTATTCTTTGGAGCATAGAAGGTTAAGGGGGGACTTGATAGAGGTATTTAAAATTATGAGGGGGATAGATAAATCTGACGTGGATAGGCCTTTTCCATTGAGAGTAGGGGAGATTCAAACAAGACAACATGAGTTGAGAGTTAGGGGGCAAAAATTTAAGGGATACACGAGTGGGAACTTCTTTACTCAGAGAGCGGTAGATGTGTGGAATGAGCTTCCAGTAGAAGTGGTAGAGGCAGGTTCGGTATTGTCATTTAAAGTAAAATTGGATAGGTATATGGACAGGAAAGGAATGGAGGGTTATGGGCTGAGTGAGGGTCAGTGGAACTAGGTGAGAGTAAGCGTTCGGCATGGACTAGAAGGGCCGAGATGGCCTGTTTCCGTGCTGTAATTGTTATATTGTGGCGGGCTGCTACGCGCAGCGCTGAAATTACAACACGGAGTCGATAAACTGCAGCCACAGAATCTCTTTATTTCAAAAACACAGTCTTGCTTTAAAGCCTGTCTCCCCCACTCCATACTTCCAGAGGCAAGTAACTGAAACTCCTTGAGGCTATCTACCTTTGTCTCTGGCTCTGGCTAATTGTCCGCCGGTTCCAGTGTGCTAGTAATTGGGTCGCCACATAACCCCCCCCCCCCCCCCAGAACCGGCGGTACACCCCCCAATGTCCACAGTCTGGGCCGGACCCTGTTTGGGAGGTCGGCCTCTGCGCCGCGGTGCCGGAAACTCGACCGGTTGCGCCAAGTCCACATGGGCCGGTTTGAGTCGGTCCACCGTGAAAACCTCCTCTCTCCCCCCAATGTCCAGCACGAACGTGGACCTGTCATTTCTGATCAGCGTAAATGGCCCCTCGTAGGGCCGTTGCAGCGGTGGCCGATGCCCGCCCCGTCGTACAAACACAAACTTACAGTTCTGCAGGTCTTTGGGTACGCTGCCCATGCTGCGAAGTGGGTATGGGGGCCAGGGCACCGAGTCTCTCGCGTAGTCTGCCCAGGACCGCCGCGGGTTCTTCCTCTCGCCCCCTTGGGGCTGGTATGAACTCCCCGGGAACGACCAGGGGCGCGCCGTACACCAACTCGGCCGACGAAGCGTGCAGATCGTCTTTGGGGGCCGTGCGGACGCCGAGTAGGGCCCAGGGAAGCTCGTCCGCCCAGTTAGCTCCTCGCAGGCGGGCCATGAGAGCCGACTTCAGGTGACAGTGGAAACGCTCCACCAGTCCGTTCGACTGTGGGTGGTAGGCAGTGGTGTGGTGCAGCTGAGTCCCCAACAGGCTGGCCATCGCTGACCAGAGGCTGGAGGTGAACTGGGCGCCTCTGTCGGAGGTAATGTGGGCCGGAACACCAAAGCGGGAAACCCAGGTGGCGATCAGTGCCCGGGCGCAAGATTCAGAGGTGGTGTCGGTGAGTGGAACCGCCTCTGGCCATCTGGTGAACCGGTCCACGATAGTCAGGAGGTGCCGCGCCCCGCGCGACACTGGCAGGGGCCCATGATATCCGCATGAATGTGGTCGAAACGCCGGTGGGTGGGGTGGAACTGCTGCGGCGGGGCCTTGGTGTGTTGCTGCACCTTGGCCGTCTGGCAGTGCAGGCACGTTCTGGCCAATTCACGGACCTGCTTGCGGAGTCCGTACCAAACAAACCTGCTGGAGACCATCCGGACGGTAGTGCGGATGGAGGGGTGGGCCAAGTTATGAATGGAGTCGAAAACACATCGTCGCCAAGGTGGCGGGACGACGGGACGGGGCTGGCCGGTGGCGACGTCACAGAGTAGGGTCCTCTCACCTGGGCCTACGGGGAGGTCCTGGAGCTGCAAACCGGAGACTGCGGTCCTGTAACTCGGGATCTCCTCATCTGCCAGCTGTGCCTCTGCCAGCGCCTCAAAGTCTACCCCTTGGGAAAGGGCGTGAATGTTAGGGCGAGAGAGCGCATCCGCCACGACATTGTCCTTACCCGAGACGTGCCGGACGTCCGTCGTGTATTCAGAGATGTAGGACAGATGGCGCTGCTGGCGGGACGACCAGGGATCGGACACCTTTGTGAATGTAAAGGTAAGCGGCTTGTGGTCCGTGAACGCGGTGAATGGCCTACTTCTTAGAAGTAATGCCGGATTGCCAGGTATAGAGCCAACAGCTCCTGGTCGAAAGCACTGTATTTGAGCTCGGGTGGCCGCAGGTGTTTGCTGAAAAACGCCAGGGGTTGCCAGCGGCCCGCGATGAGCTGCTCCAGTACCCCACCGACTGCCGTGTTAGATGCGTCCACCGTGAGGGCGGTAGGGACGTCCATTCTGGGGTGTACTAGCATCGTGGTGTTCGCCAAGGCATCCTTCGTTTGAATGAAAGTGGCGGCGGACACCTCGTCCCAGGTAATGTCCTTGCCCGGACCGGACAGCAAGGCGAACAGGAGGCGCATGATCCGGGCAGCTGAAGGGAGGAAGCGGTGGTAGAAATTGACCATACCTACGAATTCCTGAAGGCCTTTGATCGTGGTGGGTCGGGGGAAATGGCGGACCGCATCTACCTTAGCGGGCAGAGGGGTTGCCCCGTCTGTGGTAATCCTGTGGCCCAGGAAGTCGATGGTGTCGAGCCCGAACTGGCATTTGGCCGGGTTGATTGTTAGACTGTAGTCACTCAGCCGGGCATAGAGCTGTCGGAGGTGGGACAGATGCTCCTGACGACTGCTGCTGGCTATGAGGATGTCGTCCAAATAGATGAATGCGAAGTCCAGGTCGCGTCCCACCGCGTCCATCAACCGCTGGAACCCCTGTGCGGCATTCTTCAGGCCGAACGGCATGCGGAGGAACTCAAAAAGACCGAACGGGGTGATGAGTGCCATTTTGGGGACGTCGTCCGGATGCATCAGGATTTGATGGTATCCCTGGACGAGGTCTACCTTGGAGAAGATCCGTGCGTCGTGCAGGTTTGCTGCAAAGTCCTGAATGTGCGGCACAGGGTAGCGGTCCGGTGTTGTAGCCTCGTTCAGCCTGCGGTAGTCGCCGCACGGTCTTCAGCCCCCTGTCGCCTTGGGCACCATGTGCAGGGGGGAGGCCCATGGGCTGTCGGACCGCCGAATGATCCCCAATTCCTCCATCCGCTTGAACTCCTCCTTCGTCAGTCGGAGCTTGTCCGGGGGAAGAGCTGGTGGTCCCTGGGTCAGGATGTGGTGCTGTACGCCGTGTCGGGGCATGGCTGCCGCGAACTACGGTGCCAGAACCGATGGGAAATCCGCCAGGACCCTGGTGAAGTCGTTGTCGGACAGCGTGATGGAGCCGAGCTGAGGGGCAGGCAACCGGGCTGCACCCAGGGGGAATGTCTGAAAGGTCTCGGTGTGAACCAGTCTCTTCCTGGGCAGGTCGACCAGTAGGCTGTGAGCCCGCAAGAAATCCGCACCCAGGGCGGCCAGTGTGAAGTCCCACGTAAACTGGCTGGAGTCGAACCGTAGCTGCACCGGACGGGTGCCATAAGTCCTTATAGTGCTGCCGTTCGTGGCCCGCAGGGTGGGACCCGGCGCCCTGCTGCGGGTGTCGTAACTCGTCGGAGGTAAGACGCTGATCTCGGCACCGGTGTCGACCAAAAACCGGCGTCCCGACTGTTTGTCCCAGACATACAGGAGGCTATCCCGATGGCCAGCCGTCGTAGCCATCAGCGACGGCTGGCCCTGGCGTTTCCCGGGAACTGGCAGGGCTGGCGACAACGGCGGGCTTCTGCGCCCCACCGCTGGTGGTAGAAACACCATTGCTCGTTGGGCTCCACACCCTGGCCTCTGGGTTTAGCGGGCTCTGCGGCCGGGCCTGGACTGGTTTGCTGCTGGGAGCATGGCCGGGTGATCAGTGAGATGGACGCCCCACTCCCCTTCTTGGCGTTCCACAGCAAGTCCGCCCGGGCTGCCACCTTCCAGGGGTCGCTGAAATCCGCGTCGGACAGCAGCAGGCATATGTCTTCGGGCAGCTGCTCCAGGAATGCCTGCTCAAACATGAGGCAGGGTGTGTGTCCGTCGGCCAGAGACAACATCTCATTCATTAAAGCTGATGGAGGCCTGTCTCCCAAGCCATCCAGGTGCAGTAAACGGGCAGCTCGCTCGCGGCGGGAGAGCCCGAAAGTCGCTATGAGCAGGGCTTTGAATTCTGTGTACTTGCCTTCCGCCGGGGGAAGACTGTACAACTCCGCGACCTGGGCCGCTGTGTCCTGGTCGAGGGAGCTCACCACGTAGTAGTAACGGGTGTCCTCTGAGGTTATTTGCCGAACATGGAATTGGGCTTCTGCTTGCTGAAACCATAGGTGAGGTTGTAGCGTCCAGAAGCTTGGCAGCTTCAAGGAAACCGCGTTAACAAACGCAGCGTCTGCCATCTCCGGTCCAAAAAAACGTTTGGACCGTCGGGGTCACCAATGTGGCGGGCTGCTACGCGCAGCGCTGAAATTACGACACGGAGTCGATAAACTGCAGCCACAGAATCTCTTTATTTCAAAAACACAGTCTTGCTTTAAAGCCTGTCTCCCCCACTCGATACTTCGAGAGGCAAGTAACTGAAATTCCTTGAGGCTATCTACCTTTGTCTCTGGCTCTGGCTAATTGTCCGCCGTTCGAGTGTGCTAGTAATTGGGTCGCCACAATATGGTTATTATAGTCTCTATCGTTCCATTGACAGAGCAGCACAGTTCATACTGTCATTACTATCCACACAGTTCCATCAACAGGGTCATTACAGTCTATTCTACACTATTGATAGGGTCAGTGCAGTCTAGACCATCATTACAGTCTATACTGACCCATCGACAGGGTTACCACTGTCCATACTGTCATTACAGTCTATACCATCCCACTGACAGGGCAGCACACTCTACACTGTCATTACTATCCACACCGTCCCATCGACAGGGTCAGTGCAGTCTGTACCATCATTACTTTCTATACTGTCCCATTGACAGTGTCAGCACAGCCAATACCATCATTACAAACTATACCTTCCCATTGACAGGGTCAGGAAAGTCTTTACCGTCCAATTGACAGGGCAGCACCATTTATACCGTCAGATTGACAGGGCCAGTACAGTTTATACCATCATTACAGTCCACACGGTCCCATCGACAATCAGCAAAGTCTATATAGTCATTAATATCCATACCATCCAATCGACAGGGTCAGCACAGACTATACAATCATTACAATCTATACCACCCCACTGACAGGGTCAGCAGAGTTTATAACGTCCCATTGACAGGGCCAGCACAGTTTGTATCGTCATTACAGTCTATACCGTCCAATTGACAGAGTCATTACCATCTGTATAGTCCCATCGGCAGGGTTAGCGAAGTCTACGCCATCAGTACAGTCTGTACCATCCCATCGACAGGGTCAGCACAATCCATACCGTCATTATAAACTATACCATCATATCAACAGGGTCAGCACAGTCTATACCATCATTACAGTCTATACCTGCCCATCAACAGGGTCAGCACAGTCTATACCGTCATTGCTGTCTGTACTGTCCCATCAACAGGGTCAGCACAGTCTATACCGTCATTGCTGTCTGTACTTTCCCATCAACAGGGTCAGCACAGTCTATACCGTCATTGCTGTCTGTACTGTCCCATCAACAGGGTCAGCACAGTCTATACCGTCATTGCTGTCTGTACTGTCCCATCAACAGGGTCAGTACAGTCTATACCGTCATTGCTGTCTGTACTTTCCCATCAACAGGGTCAGCACAGTCTATACCGTCATTGCTGTCTGTACTGTCCCATCAACAGGGTTAGCACAGTCTATACCGTCATTGCTGTCTGTACTTTCCCATCAACAGGGTCAGCACAGTCTATACCGTCATTGCTGTCTGTACTGTCCCATCAACAGGGTCAGCACAGTCTATACCGTCATTGCTGTCTGTACTATCCCATCAACAGGGTCAGCACAGTCTATACCGTCATTGCTGTCTGTACTGTCCCATCAACAGGGTCAGCACAGTCTATACCGTCATTGCTGTCTGTACTGTCCCATCAACAGGGTCAGCACAGTCTATACCTGCCCATCAACAGAGTCAGCACAGTCTATACTGTCATTACTATTCACACTGTCTCAACGAGTGGGTCAGCAAAGACTATACTGTCATTACTATCGAAACTATCCCACTGACAGGGTCAGCACAGTATAAACCGTCATTGCTGTCTGGACTACAGCCTATACAGCCCAATTGACAGAGTCATTGCCGTCTATACAGTCCCATCGGCAGGGTTATCACAGTCTACACCGTCCCGTCGACTGGGTCAGCACAGTCTATATCATCATTACAGTCTATACTGTCACTACTATCCACACCATCCCATCAACAGGCTCAGCAAAACCTCTACCATACCATTGACAGGATCAGCACAGATTACACTGTCATCACTATCCACACCATCCCATCCACAGGGTCATTACAATCTATGCTGTCCCACCGACAGTGTCAGCATTGCTCTACCGTCATCACAGTCTACACCGTCCCATCGACAGGGTCAGCAGAGTCTATGCTGTTTCATCAACAAGGTCAAGAAAGTCTATTCTGTTATTACTATCCATACCATCCCATCAACAACATCAGCACGGTTTATACTGTCCCACTGACATGGCCAGCATAGTTTATACCATCATTAGAGTCTACAATGTCCCATCGACAGGGTCATTACAGTGTATACTGTCCCATCGACAGGGTCAGCAGTTTATACCATCATTAATGTCTATACCATCCCATTGACAGGGTCAGCACAGTCTATACTACACCGTTCCATCGACATAGTCAGCACAGTCCATACTGTTATTACAGTCTATACTGTCCCATCAACAGGGTCAGCACAGTCTATACCGTCTCTACAGTCTAAACTGTCCCATCGACAGTATCAGAATTGCCTATACAGTCTTACAGTCTATACCATCCCATTGACTGAGTCAGCACAGACTATACTGTCCCATTGACAGGGTCAGCACAGTCTACAGTACATCATCATTACAGTGTATACTGTCTCACTGACAGGGTCAGCACAGTTTATACCATCCCGTCGACAGATTCATTATAGTCTATACCAAGGGTGGCCAAATTTACTTAATGTAAGAGCCACATACGATTAACTTCAGATGTTTGAGAGCCGCAAGACATGAACAAAATTTACACACACGTTTTTATTGTTATATACACATTTTGTTATAAAAATTTTATATAAATGTTAAGAAATACATGTACGCAATAATATTTATTCATGCATGTAGCTTTTTAAACTGTTAATTTGTATTAGTTTCAGTAATAGTAATGTACATATATTATTATGACATAAACAGACAATGCTACAATTATCAGGCTATTAAAGCTGCTATTTACTGCCAGTAGAGGTCTTGTGGGTCTCCATCTTGGCTGTGAGTCGTTGAAAATCTGGCTGATATGTTGTCCAGGCTGTACGAATTAGCTCTGTCAGGTGTTGATTTGTAAGGATTGCACAATGCTTTGACTTGACAAACATCAATACAGAGTTCAGCAGTATGTTGTGCTGAAAATTGAGATGAGTCGCACACTAGTTTTCTTCAGTTCAGGATATTTTATTTCTGAAACTTGTTTCCAGAACTCAATTGTAGACTGGGATTTATGGATCATCTTTAGACCCAGGTCCTCCTGTAATTCCGTTAGTTCCATTTCCACAGCAGATGATTCTGTAACCAGAGGTTCGAGAATTGGACAACCATCATTGACCACATCAACCATGAATGGATTTACAAGAAAGGTGAAGCAGGGCTTCAACTTCTGCAAGTCATCAAACCTGGCTAGGAAATTATCAAGCAGCCCCTGTAATTTATCTTTGTATTCTTCCAGTTTGTGGTCTTTTATTTCAGTATCAGGGAATGTATTTACTCTCCTACTGAGATTGGGAAAGTGAATGAAGTTTCTTGACAATATGTCTCTTTGAAAAATTCTTATTTTATTCTGAAAGCTGAAGATTGTCTGAGTAAGATCAGAAACAATCTTATCCTTCCCCTGGAGTGCCAAGTTGAGAGTTTTTAGATGATTCATTATATCAGTAATGAACATCAGATCTTGCATCCATTCATCATTTTCCAGTTGAGGATAGGATCTTTTTTTAAGAAAAGTAATAATAGGCTCCAACAGATCCACAAACCTAGTCAAGACATTGCTGGTTGACAGCCACCTCACAATGCAGTAGAAAGAGACATCACTGGGTTTATCTTCAAGCTCCAGTTCTTCAATAAAATTTTTGAACTGGTGGTGGGTCTTCCCATTTAAGCGTATGAAATTGACAATTTCAAGAACAGATTTCATAACATCTTCATATTTGAAGTATCTGGCTGCCAGGTGTTCATGAGGTGCAAATAATCCTGCATTTTTCCCCACCACTGCAGGTGCTCCATCTGTTGCAACACTGACGACTTTATTCAGTGGAACATCAGCATTTGTTAAGGCTCTGTCAAGCGCATTTTTAATGTCAACACCACGAGTGTTTCATTTAATGCCACCAAGTCCAACATCTCTTCTTTCACAGTTACATCAGAGGAAACATAACGAATAAATACTGCCAGTTGTAGGTTGTCTTGTAGATTCATCAAGAGCTAAGCTGAATGCAAGGGAATTCTTTACATCATTTTGCCTGCAACATCAGCACTGATCTGGGAGATACGCCTGTCTGTAGTGTGGCGTGAAACTAGTGTTTGTGCTACTAGTCGCTGAAGTTTTGTGTTATTTGGATCTAACACTGCAACAACTTCAGCTATATTCTTCTTAACAAATTTTCCATCAGCATATGGGCGTTTAGCACAAGCAATATTCCATGACATAACGAAACTAGCTTCAGTCGTTGGTATCGGCTTCCTTACTGAACGTTGTCAACAATGTCTGCTGGCTATTTAGAGATGATTTTAACACAGTTAATTTGTTTTTCCATAATTTGGATTTATGTGGATAATCAGCCGAAAAGTTTTTGTGATTTGTTTCATAGTGGCGTTTCAAATTACTGGCTTTGTAATGACTGAGTGGCACATTGCAGATAAGACACAACGGTTTACCTCCTTTAACAGTGAATGCAAAATCTTCCTCCCACTGTGGCTTAAAATGTCTGTTTTCATCTTCATATTTTTGTTTCTTACAATTTGATGACGCCACCTTCCTTCACAAAATTTTCACAGACACTTGTAAACAAAACTTGTATCTGCAGTGTACCAACCAGGTCTGCACAATTCAGTGTCCTGTGATACACTGCGTTAATGTACATGACGTGAGTGAGGTCAGGCCTAGACTCACTAACACTTTGAGTGCCAAACGACGCAGATCTACGTCGTGTATTTTGAAACTCGCGCCTCTGTCTTCAAGCTGTCTTCAGCGCCACGTAGCGATTCTCACCAACTCTTGAGTGATGGAATTAAGTCTCAAGGGATTTCCCACGGTTCTATTTATCGCCAAAATGCTTTCCCATTCATTTCTACACAATGGCAGCACGTGGTAAAAAAAGAGGTCAACTAACATATTTCCATGAGCCGCACATTGAACACCAAAGAGCTGCAAGTGGCTCGCGAGCCACGGTTTGGCCACCCCTGGTCTATACCATCCCATCGACAGTGGCATTACTGCCTGTACCATCCAATTGACAGTGGCATTACTGCCTGTACCGTCCAATCGACAGGGTCAGCACTGTCGGTACCGTCTTACAGTCTATACCGTCCCATCGACAGATACAGCAGTTTATACTGTCATTACAGTCTATACTGTCCCAACAACAGGGTCAGCACAGTCTATACCGTCCGATCGACAGGGTCAGGAAATTCTATACTGTTATTATTATCCATCCCATCCCATCAATAACGTTAGCACAGTTATACCATCCCATTGACAGGACCAGCATAATTTATACCATCATTACAGTCTACACCGTCCCATCGACAGGGTCAGCACTGTCCATACTGTCATTGCACTCTACACCGTCCCATCGACAGGGTCAGCACTGTCCATACTGTCATTGCACTCTATACCGTCCCAACAACAGGGTCAGCACACGTTAGAGATATGTAAAGCTCCCTTTCAACAAAGTGCATATTGTTTTCGTGAACACAAGTTTTAAAATCTGAAAGACTGAAGAAGTCCGAAGAGAGGTCTTACCTGCTCTATTCTGACTGTGGCCCAGTGTCAGAGTCCTCCCAAATCCTGTGGATCCAGCAGCTATGCTGGGTGCACCAGATACTGGCCAGCAGGTTAGACCTGGCATAGGTTTGCCAACTGAGTCATTTCCATGCAGAATAAATAACTCCAAGGGACAGAGGCGGGTATCACAGAACTTGCATTTACTGGTTAATCAACATGTTCTTTCAACTGTTTTAACTTAAACGTTTGTGGTTATTTGAATACTTCCAGTCTTTAAATGCTGTTGTGGTGACCCACTTTCTGCGCAGGCGAACCGGCTCACAAATAGCCCGCGCGCGGGGAGAGACTTTGGTAATGCACCTCTGACGTCATTTCCGCCCGGAGAGGGCGGGCGCTAGGGATTAAATGCCAGCGCCGCAAAGTTTGAATAAACTAGTCTCGAAACGACTTACCGACTGCGTGTCGTTATTTCAGCGCTGTGTGTAATACATCGCTACACTGTATTATTTTTGGTTCTTTTGGAAAAATGCCCTTTCAAAATGAAGAAGAGGAGCAGGAGTCGGCCATCGAACCTGTTCAATAAGATCCTGGCTGACCTGGCTGTGGACACAGCTCCATCTACCTGCCTTTTTCTCATAACCCTTGATCAGCTGGTAATGCAAATATATATCTGTGTTTTAAATATATTTACTGAGAAAGTCTCTACCGCTTCCCAGGGGAGAGAACTCCACAAACTGACTACTCTCTGAGAAAAGCAGCCTCTCCTCATCTTCAGCCTAAATCTAGTCACCCTAAATCTTAAGGCTAGGTCCCCTAGTTCTACTCTCACTTACTAGTAGTAAGAACTTTCTTGCCTCTATCTTATCAAAGTTCAAAGTAAATTTATTATTGAAGTACATATATACAATGCAGAGATTGATTCCATAGAAAACACAGACATAGAAAACCTACAGCACAATACAGACCCTTCGGCCCACAATACTTTAGAAATTACCTAGGCTTACCCATAGCCCTTTGGGTCATACTCAATAAATCCACAGAATCAATGAGAGACCACACCAACCTGGGTGCTCATCTGCTCCTTTCTTAATTTCATGTTCCTATAAGATATCCTCTCACTGCTCTGAATTCCAGTGAGTATAGTTGCAGGTGACAATCTCACCTCATAGGAGAAGCCCCTGATCTCCAGAATCAACCTGGCAAACCTCCTCTACATCAGTATATCTTTCCTCAATTAAGACAACCAGATGTGGCTCACCAGTACCCTTGCAGTTGCAGCAAAACCACACGGCTCTTAAATACAATCCCTCTAACCATGAAGGACAACATTCCATTTGCCTTAATGATAGTCTGTTGCATCTGCAAAACATCAGCAGTCAGTGTTAATGACTCCCAGCTTAATCTCTTCCTAAATGTACACCTCCTCTATTGTCCCACTGACCAATGGATTAGGGAAGGCTCCTGCTCCCTGGATAATTTGGGCTCCTGCTTCTATTCCCACTCCTGTTCCAATGCCACTTACTCTGGTAGCCAGCTGTAGATCCAAGTAGATCCAAGATCAGTCACTGAAGGTGAATGAGCAAGTGCAGCAGGCAGTGAAGAAGGCTAATGGAATGTTGGCCTTTATTACAAAGGGAATTGAGTACAAGAGCAAGGAAATCCTCTTGCATTTGTACAGAGCCCTGGTGAGACCGCACCTGGAGTATTATGTACAGTTTTGGTCTCTAGGGTTAAGGAAGGATATCCTGGCTGTAGAGGAAGTGCAGCGTAGATTCACGAGGTTAATTCCTGGGATGTCTGGACTGTCTTACGCAGAGAGGTTAGAGAGACTGGGCTTGTACACGCTGGAATTAAGGAGATTGAGAGGGGATCTGATTGCAACATAAGATTATTAAGGGATTGAACAAGATAGAGGCAGGAAATATGTTCCAGATGCTGGGAGAGTCCAGTACCAGAGGGCATGGTTTGAGAATAAGGGGTAGGTCATTTAGGACAGAGTTAAGGAAAAACTTCTTCTCCCAGAGAGTTGTGGGGGTCTGGAATGCACTGCCTCGGAAGGCAGTGGAGGCCAATTCTCTGGATGCTTTCAAGAAGGAGCTAGATAGGTATCTTACGGATAGGGGAATCAAGGGATATGGGGACAAGGCAGGAACCGGGTATTAATAGTAGATGATCAGCCATGATCTCAAAATGGCGGTGCAGGCTCGAAGGGCCGAATGGTCCACTTCTGCACCTATTGTCTATTGTCTATTGGATCAGACCCTCCCTAAATGAAGCCAAAAACCGACCAAAAATGAGTGATGGCAAAGTCAGGTGAAAAGCAAAGACATCACAGCACAAGTTGGTTCAGGAGTGGAGGGAGGCAGATGAGGAGAGGTATTGTGGAGAGATATTGAGGGGCCAATTCCTACCTGTCCAGAGCTTTGCTGTTTCCATGGATCTGAGGCCCTTGGTCCAGGTTTCCCACTGAAGGGAGCCTCCTCATCATTTCCTTCAGAAGGTGAGGTCAGGCACAGACGTGGCCACCCCTCTTCCTTCACGTGTGAGCTGCAAATGTCTGTGTCTGACTTACTAGTGGGAGCCCTCTCCCCTGGGCTCTGCTCGCTGCCATTGGTTAAGCTGCTTGTACTCATGCTCATTTTAATTTCAGCTACGATCTGGTCGATGTCCTCCTCCACGTCCTCTGGCTCTGCTTCTGATTTGTGGTGGTACTGGGACTGAGTGCTGGACTGTGACGGGCAGTAACGCCATGGGGTTCCTTCGCTGCTTGCTTCTGCTTGGGTTTCTGCAGGGTCCTCTGGTCCTTGGACACCAACACGTTCTTCAGACCCCTTCGCCACAGCTTGGCAGACATCAGATTTTGCACAAGACTCCACAGTTTGTGGGCTATCTTCGTGCTCATCCACGATAGTGTGAGACTCACAGCTCTCTCCTGTGCATCCAATGTCATCCAGGTAACTGTCCTCCTCTGGACAATACCTGATGTAATAGGTCACCCCCTCCTCCTCCGGCACTCCCTCCTCATAGTCCTCCTCCTCTGGCATGTTGTTCACATATTCAGAACTTGAGTTGCCGTCACCATCGCCTAGGAGATCTGCATCCATGGCAACCGGACAGGCCTCCTTGCCATCCTGCTGCCATTCCTCGGCTGTCAGGTGCTTCAACTCGTGCGGCCGACACAGACGGTCAGAGCAGACCTTCAAGCCTGGCTCCGCAGGGCCGCTTGCCATCGTGCATTCACCAGCCACCAGCGGTTGATGGATCCTCACATTCCGGCCTGCTTCTGAGAGGCAACCTGTCACAGATAAAACATGGCAGCCTTTAACAGAGGGAGTGGTATTAACTAGAGACACAAGCGCTGCGTTTACCAGAACATGCAGGGAAGCTCTTCCAGGTAGCAAAGCAGAGTCCAGGTGCCCATAACAATCTCCATACACAGCCAGCAGCACAGGGACAGACATACTTCACAAAGACCCTCGCTGCAGCAATGTTGCTCAGTATGCTGCAGACACACTCTCCTGGCAATGGGACCAGGAAACTTTAAACACAATAGAATTTACTGCACTGCAGCTTGACACCTGTGTCCAACACTCGGACTACCTCCCAACCCACTTACACCCTCCCCACCCAATGATCTCCCCACACCTGCCAAAACTGCCCACCTGCTGAAGCCCTCCCACACCCATTAATTCCCTCCCCACCCACACCAGCTGATCTGTCCCCACCTACTGATCTTCCCCACCAAGCCCCCCAACCCTTTGAAACACCGCCTCCCACCCATCAACACCCTCTCCATAAGGTGTTATGTTATCATGGTGAAGAGATTCTAGAGAAGCTTCCTGATCATTCCTCCCTCAGCATCCCCAGTGTTGCCAGTGCCCCCTTTCAGAATCCCCCAGCATCCCCAGTCCCCTCCCCGCATCTCCCAGTGTTCCCAGTACCCCTCCCAGCATCCCGCGTCCTCCCTGCACCCCCCCCAGTGTTCCCAGTGCCCCCTTCCAGAATCCCCGTGTTCCCAGCCCCCACCCCCCAGTTTCCCCAGTGCCCCTTTCCAGCAACCCCAGTGTTCGCACCACCCCCATCTCCCACTGTTCCCGTGCCCCTCCCAGAATCCCCGTGTTCCCAGTGCTCCACACCTCCAGGGTTCCCAGTACCCCAGCATCCCCCAGTGTTCCCAGTGCCCCCCACACTCCCCATTATTCCGACTGTCCCCACAGCATTTCCCCAGTGTCCCTCAGTATTCACCAGCATTCCCAGTGACCTCCAGTAATTCTCAGCATCCCCCATTGGTCCTAGTGTCCCGCCACCATTGCTTTAGTGTTCCCAGTATCCCTTCCTGCATTGCCCCTAGTGTCCTCCCCCTGACATTCCCCCCAGTTTCCCCAGCACCCCCTCCATATTTGCCCAGTACCCCCATATTCCCAGTGTTCCCCTGCATTCTGCCAGTGCCCCTCTGCATTGCTTCAGTATTCCTAGCACCCCCCAGTATTCCTCTAGCATTCCCTCAGTGTTTCCCCCGTATTCCCAGTGTTCCCTCAGTGTTTCCCAGTGTCCCTCACATTCCCCAATGTCCACCAGTAACCCCCCCAGTATCCCCAGCACCCCCGTGTCCCCCAGTGTTTTCCAGTGTGACATGCCACTCCATGAACAGTGCAATTCCTTCAGTCCACTGGATTAACCTACGTATGTTTAAAGCTGGGTGAAAGGGAACATTCTCTGGCGAGGGCTGCGGTGAGAATTCTGTACAATACTTGCAGCCTAAAATATTGACTACACCAGCTGGCTGGTCTCCATGGAAACAACCATGGCTTTGATCTGTCTATCATAGACTCCTGAGCCAAGGCATAGCATGAAACTGTACTGAGGAATACAACACCACCATTTCCAGCTCGATTTTAATCTCCACACTGTGGAAATTGTGGTCAGAACACTTCACTGTAGTCTCACTGTTGTGTCTCTGCTCACCAGGAGATATAGCAGCCTTATCAACATACACATTCACACACATACACACAAACAATAATGAAGTGGCCTACAGGGAAGAAGTCATCTCTCTGACACAGTGGTGTCAAGAAAACAACTTCTCCCTCAATGTTACAAAAACAAAGGAGCTGGTTGTGGATTACAGGAAGATTGGAGGTGGGCTAACCCCTATTGACATCAATTGATCTGGGTTGATAGGGTAAACAGCTTTAAGTCCTCGGCATCCACATCACTGAGGACCTCACGGATCTGTACACAACAGTTGTGTAGTGAAAAAGGCACACCAGTGCCTCTTTCACCTCAGACGGTTGAGGAAGTTTGGTATGGGCTCCCAAATCCCAAGAACTTTCTATAGGGGCACAATTGAGAGCATCCTGACTGGCTGCATCACTGCCTGGTATGGGAATTGTACCCCACTTAATCACAGAACTCTGCAGAGAGTGGTACGTACAACCCAGCGCATCTGTAGTTGTGAACTTCCCATTATACAGAACTTTTAGTAAGACAGATGTGTAAAAAGGGCCCGTAGGATCACTGGGAACCCAAGTCATCCCAACCACAAACTGTTCCAGCTGCTACCATCTGGCAAATGGTACCGCAGCATAAAAACCAGGACCAACAGGTCGGGACAGCTTCTTCAACCTGGCCACCAGACTGATTAACTCACTGATTTGAGTGTATTTCTCTATTACATTGACTGTTCTATTTATTATAAATTACTGTGATTGCACATTTAGAAGGAAATGTAACGTAAAGATTTTTACTCATCATATATGTGAAGGATGTAAGAAATAAAGTCAATTCAATTCAAACGCATACACAGTCTCATACATACACACAGACACACACACCCCCCCGATCTGAGCTAAAGTATAGAATCAGCACTGCAGACCAACGAGAAGCCTGATAAATAATTCATGGCCCTTACTCTCATGATAAGCAGCTGTGAGGGTCTCATCACCAGCCTCCACTTGAGTTTCATTGTAACACTTGATGACTGATGGACAAGAGCAGGTAGTCCAATCATCAACTGCAATCAGCTGAGTACTGTGACCATCTTTAATTAGATTTCATACTTCCCACATCCATGATGTTCTCTCTGCCACACAGGAATCAGTCTCATACACAGAGCGGGTGGACAACGTCACATACAGAACTGGGTGTATGGAGAGTGGAGGCCAGGACAGGTGAAGTGGAGATTGGGAGGAGGAGTGCAAAGCTAAGCAAGTCTGGTGTGAGTGGGATTGGAAGCGGAGCTCACAGACCAGGACACAGCTAGCACCAGCCAAACAAAGCCAGGGGTTTGTTTCCAAAGCAGGTTGGAAGAACAGCTCTTATAATTGGGTTGTCCTCTGGCTCGTGCTCCTGTGCAGACAGAGGGGAAATAGGAATAATCCTGGAAACTACAGACAAATAAGTCTCACATCAGTGCTAGGTAAGTTGCTGGTGAGGATTCTCCAGGATAGGATTTGTGAAAATCTGGAAAAGCATGGATTATTAGGGGCATTCAACATTGCTTTGTGCAGGCAGTCACGTCTTACACACTTGAGTTTTTTTGAGGAGGTGACAAAGTTATCAATGATCTTAGTAAGCCATTGAACAAGGTCCCTCATGGAAGGTTCATCCAGGCGGTTAAGATGTCTAGGATCCACAAAATCTGTAGTCTGATTCAGAATTGGCTTAGTCAAAGAAAAATGAAGGCCATAAGACCACAAACATAGGAGCAGAATCAGGCCATTTGGCCCACTGAGTCTGCTCCACCATTCCATTTTGGCCGATTCATTAACCCTCTCACCCATTCTCCTGCCTTCTTGCTGTAACCTTTGACGCACTGACTAACCAAGAACCTATCAACTTCCTTGTTAAATACACCCAATGATTTGGCCTCTAAAGCTAAGTGAATTCCATAGATTCAGCACCCGCATTCCTCATTATCTCTGTTCTAAACAGACATCCCGCTATAATGAGACTGTACCCTCTGGTCTAGACTTCCCCCATAGGAAACATCCTCTCCACATCTACTCTATCTAAGAACTTCAATATTCGAGAGGTTTCAATGCGATCCCCTCCCATCCCCACATTCTTCTGAACTCCAGTGAGGACCGGCCTAAAGCCATCAAATGTTCCAATTATTTTATCTATCATTTCTGAGGTCGTTCTTGTAAACCTTCTCTAATATCAACACATCTTTTCTTAGATAAGGGGCCTAGAACTGCTCACAATACTCCATGCAGTCTTAGAGATATTCAGAAAGCCTCAGCATTACATCCTTGCTTTTGTGTTCTAGTCCTCTCAGAATGAACTGCATTTACCTTCCTCACCACTGACTCAACCTGCAAGTTAAACTTTAGGGAATCCTACACGAGGACACTCAAGTCCCTTTGCACCTCGGATTTTTGAATTTTCTCCCCTCTTAGAGAATAGTCTATGTTTTTATTCCTTCTACTGAAGTGCATGATCATACACTTCTCTACACTACATTCCATCTGCCATTTCTTTGCCCATTCTCCTAATCCTAAATCCTTTGGCAGATTCTCTGCTTCCTCAAAGCTACCTGCTGCTCCACTTGCCTTTGTAACATCTGTAAACTTGGCCACGAAGCCATTAATTCTGTCATCCAAATTATTGACATATAATGTAAGAAAAGCAGTCATAACACCAACCCCTGTGGAGCACCACTAAACACCAGCAGCCAACCAGAAAAGGCTCCCATTATTCACAGTCTTTGCTGCCTGCCAGTCAGCCACTGTTTTATCCATGCTAGTATCTTTCCTGTAGTACCATGAGCTTGTAGCTTGTTAAGCAGCCTCATGTCTGACACCTTTTTAAAGGCCTCTGTAAAAATCCAAGTTAGGAACCTTAACTCTCCTTTGTCTATCCCGCTTGTTATTTCTTCTAAGAGTTCCAACAGATCTGTCAGGCAAGATTTCCCCTCAAGGAAACTATGCTGACTGCAGCCTATTTTGTCATGTGCCTCCAAGTACCCCGAAACCTCATCCTTAATAATTGAATCCAAAATCTTCCCAACCACTGAAGTCAGACTAACTGGCCACTAGTTTCCTTTCTTTTGCTTCCCTCCTTTCTTAAATAGTGGAATGACATTTGCAATTTTCCAGGCTGCTGGGAGCATGCCAGAGTCCAGTGATTCTTGAAAGATCATTACTAATGCCTCCACAATCTTTTGAGCCACCTCTTTCACAACCCTGGGTTGTCATCCGTCTGGTCCAAGTGACTTATCTACCTTTAGACCTTTCAAGTTTCCCCAGCACCGTCTCCTCAGTAATAGTAACTTTTGCCTCCTAACACTATTGAACTTCTGGCATACTGCTAGAGTCTTCTGCAGTGAAGTCTGATGGAAAATACTTATTTAGTTCGTCCCCTATTTCCTTGTCCATTATGATCTCTCTAGCAACATTTTTCAGCAGTCCGATATCTACTCTCACCTCTCTTTTACTCTTTATCTGAAAATACCTTTTGGTATCCTCTTTGATATTGTTGGCTAGCTTACCTCCATATTTTATCTCTCCCCCCTCCCCCATGGCTTTTCTAGTTGACCAGATGGTTTTTAAAAGTTTCCCAATTCTCTAACTTACTATTAATTTTTGCTTTTGTTTTTATGGTGTCTTTGACTCCCTTTGTCAGCCATGGTTGCCTCATCCTCATTTTTGAAACAACTTCTTTGGGATCAATCTATACTGTGCATTCCACATTATTTATTTATTTAGAGATACAGCAGGGAACAGGTCCTTCTGGCCCAACAAGCTGCACTACCCAGCAACCCATCTATTAAACCCCAGTCTAATCACAAGACAATTTACAATGAACAATTAAGCTACAAATTGTAGGTCTTTGGACTATGAGAGAGAACTGAAAGGATATACTTTGTGTCAAAAGGACAGGCAGGAAGGCATAGGTGGTAGTGTGCCTCTGTTGGTAAGAGATGGAATTACATCTTTAGAAAGAGGTGACATAGCATCAGAGAATGTTGAATCTTTTAAGTAGAGTTTTTAAAAAACTGCAAGGGTAGAAAAACCATTATAGGAATCATATATAGGTCTCTAAATAGTAGCCAGGATGTGAGATGTGGGGTTGAGATTGCAAAGGGAGCTGGAAAAGGCATGTAATAAGGGTAATGACACAATTGTAATGGGGGACTTCAATATGCAAGGGGATTGTGAAAATCAGGTTGGTGTCGGATCACAAGCTGAATGCCTACGAGATGGCTTTTTAGAGTAGCTTGTGCTTGAGCCTATTCAGGGAAAGGTTACCTTAGATTGGGTGTTGTGTAATAACCCAAACCTTATTAGGGAGCTTAATGTAAAGGAACCCTTAGAAGGCAGAGATCATAATATAATTGATTTCATACTGCAGTTTGAGAGGGAGAAGAATTAGTCAGACCTATCAGTATCGCAATGGAATAAAGGGAATTACAGAGGCATGAGAGGAGCTTGCCGAGATGGACTGGAGGAGGATATTGGTGGGGATGACAGTAGAGCAGACATGGCTGAAGTTTCTGGGAATAGTTCACAAGGTGCAGGATAGATATGTCCCACAGAAGTTGTTCTCAAATGGCAGGGGTAGGTAACTGTGGCTGACAAGGAAAGTTAAGGACCTCATAAAAGCCAAGGAAAGGACATATAAGGTAGCAAAATTCACTGGGAAGTTCGATGATTGGGAAGCTTTTAAAATCCAACAAAAAGCAACTAAAAAAGACTATAAGAAGGGAAGAGATGAAATACTAAGGCAGACTAGCCAAAAATATAAAGCAGGATACCAAAGGTTTTTTTCAGTTATATAAAGAGTTAAAGGGAGGTGAGAGTTGATATTGGACCACTGGAAAATGTGCTGGTGAGGTAGGAATAGGGGACAAAGAAATGGCAGATGAAATGTCAGAAAGGACAGGGAGGGAGGCAAAAGAGGTGGAGGCGTGGCACTGCTGATTAGAGATAGTGTCACAGCTGCACAAAAGGAGAAAGTCATGGAGAGATTGTCTACGGAGTCTCTGTGGGTGGAAGCTAGGAACAGCAAGGGGCCAATAACTCTACTGGGTGCTTTTTTATGGACCACCCAATAGTAACAGGGTCATCGAGGAGCAGCTAGGGCAACAGATTCTGGAAAGATGCAATAATAACAGACTTGGGAGATTTTAATTTCCCAAATACTGATTGGCATCTCCCAAGAGCAAGGAGTTTAGATGGAGTGGAGTTTGTTAGGTGTATTCAGGAAGGTTTCCTGACACCATATGTAGATAAGAGGAGAGGCTGTAATTCATATGGTATTGGGAAATGAACCTGGTCAGGTATCAGGTCTCTCAGTGGTAGAGCATATTGGAGATAGTGATCACAATTCTGTCTCCTTTACCATAGTATTGGAGAAGGATAGGAACAGACAAGTTAGGAAAGCATTTAATTGGAGTAAGGGGAAATATGACGCTGTCAGGCAGGAACTTGGAAGCATAAATTGGGAGCATATGTTCTCAGGGAAATGTACGGCAGAAATGTGGCAAATGTTAAGGGGATATTTGCATGGAATTCTGCACAGGTACATTCCAATGAGACAGGGAAAGGATGGTAGGGTACAGGAACCATGGTGAACAAAGGCTGTTGTAAATCTAGTCAAGAAGAAAAGAAAAGCTTACGAAAGGTTCAAAAAACTAGGTAATGATAGAGATCTAGAAGATTATAAAGCTAGCAGGAAGGAGCTTAAGAATAAAATTAGTGAGCCAGAACGGGCCACAAAATGGCCTTGACAAGCAGGATTAAGGAAAACCCCAAGGCATTCCACAAGTATGTGAAGAGCAAGAGGATAAGACGTGAGAGAATAGGACCAATCAAGTGCGATAGTGGAAAAGTGTGTATGGAACCAGAGGAAATAGCACAGGTACTTAATGAATACTTTGCTTCAGTACTCACTATAGAAAAGGACCTTGGCGATTGCAGGGATGGCTTACAGCAGACTGAAAAGCTTGAGCATGTAGACATTAAGAAAGAGGACATGCTTGAGTTTTTGGAAAGCATCAAATTAAATAAGTCACCGGGTCCGGACGAGATATACCCCAGGCTACTGTGGGGGGCGAGGGAGGAGATTGCTGAGCCTCTGGCAATGATCTTTGCATCATCAATGGGGATGGGAGAGGTTCTGGAGGATTGGAGGGTTGCAGATGTTATTCCCTTATTCAAGAAAGGGAGTAGAGATAGTCCAAGAAATTATAAACCAGTGAGTCTTACTTCAGTGGTTGGTAAGTTGATGGAGATTATCCTGAGAGAGATAATATGATTAGTAATAGTCAGCATGGCTTTGCCTTACGAGCCTGATTGAATTTTTTGAGGATGTGGCTAAACACATTGATGAAGGTAGATCAGTAGATGTAGTGTATATGGATTTCAGCAAGGCATTTAATAAGGTACCCCATGCAAGACTTATTGAGAAAGTAAGATGACATGGATCCAAGGGGACATTGCTTTGTGGATCCATAAGGCAAAGAGTGGTTGTAGACGAGTCATATTCTGCATGGAGGTCCGTCACCAGTGGTGTGCCTCAGGGATCTGTTCTGGGACCCTTACTCTTCGTGATTTTTATAAATGACCTGGATGAAGAAGTGGAGGGATGGTTTAGTAAATTTGCTGATTACACAAAGGTTGGGGGTGTTGTGGATAGTGTTTAGGGCTGTCAGAGGTTACAGCGGGACATTGATAGGATGCAAAACTGGGCTGAGAAGTGGCAGATGAAGTTCAACACAGATAAGTGTGAGGTGGTTCATTTTGGTAGGTCAAATATGATGGCAGAATATAGTATTAATGGTAAGACTCTTGGCAGTATGGAGGATCAGAGGGATATTGGGGTCCATTCCATAGGACACTCAAAGCTGCTGCGCAGGTTGACTCTATGGCTATGAATGCATATGATGCATTGGCTGTCATCAATTGTGGGATTGAGTTTAAGAGCCGAGAGGTAATGCTGCAGCTATATAAGACCCTGGTCAGACCCCACTTGGAGTACTACACTCAATTCTGGTCGCCTCACTACAGGAAGGATGTGGAAGCCATAGAAAGGGTGCAGAGGAGATTTACAAGGATGTTGCCCGCATTGGGGAGCATGCATTATGAGAATAGGTTGAGTGGACTTGGCCTTTTCTCCTTGGAGCGGGGGAGGATGAGAGGTGACCTGATAGAGGTGTATAAGGTGATGAGAGGCATTGATCATGTGGATAGTCAAAGGCTTTTTCCCAGGGCTGAAATGGATAACATGAGATGGCACAGTTTTAAGGTGCTTGGAAGTAGGTACAGAGAAGTCAGGAGTAAGTTTCTTACGCAGAGAGTAGTGAGTGCATGGAATGGGCTGCCAGCTACAGTGGTGGAGGCAGATGTGATAGGGTCTTTTAAGGGATTCCTGGATAGGATAGATAGATAGATACTTTATTCATCCCCATGGGGAAATTCAACTTTTTTTTCCAATGTCCCATACACTTGTTGTAGCAAAACTAATTACATACAATACTTAACTCAGTAAAAAAATATGATATGCATCTAAATCACTATCTCAAAAAGCATTAATAATAGCTTTTAAAAAGTTCTTAGGTCCTGGCGGTAGAATTGTAAAGCCTAATGGCATTGGGGAGTATTGACCTCTTCATCCTGTCTGAGGAGCATTGCATCGATAGTAACCTGTCGCTGAAACTGCTTCTCTGTCTCTGGATGGTGCTATGTAGAGGATGTTCAGAGTTATCCATAATTGACCGTAGCCTACTCAGCGCCCTTCGCTCAGCTACCGATGTTAAACCCTCCAGTACTTTGCCCACGACAGAGCCCGCCTTCCTTACCAGCTTATTAAGACGTGAGGCGTCCCTCTTCTTAATGCTTCCTCCCCAACACGCCACCACAAAGAAGAGGGCGCTCTCCACAACTGACCTATAGAACATCTTCAGCATCTCACTACAGACATTGAATGACACCAACCTTCTTAGGAAGTACAGTCGACTCTGTGCCTTCCTGCACAAGGCATCTGTGTTGGCAGTCCAGTCTAGCTTCTCGTCTAACTGTACTTCCAGATACTTGTAGGTCTTAACCTGCTCCACACATTCTCCATTAATGATCACTGGCTCCATATGAGGCCTAGATCTCCTAAAGTCCACCACCATCTCCTTGGTCTTGGTGATATTGAGACGCAGGTAGTTTGAGTTGCACCATATCACAAAGTCCTGTATCAGTTTCCTATACTCCTCCTCCTGTCCATTCCTGACACACCCCACTATGGCCGTGTCATCAGCGAACTTCTGCACGTGGCAGGACTCCGAGTTATATTGGAAGTCTTGGAACTTGGAAATATTGGTACTTGGAACTTAGGAAAATAGAGGGTTATGGGTAACCAGAGGTAATTTCTAAAGTAAGTACACGTTCGGCACAGCATTGTGGGCCCAAGGGCCTGTATTGTGCTGCAGGTTTTCTATGTTTCTACACACAAAACGCTAGGGGAACACAGTAGGCCAGGCAGCTTCTATGGGTCGACTGTACTGAAATGCAATGTGAACTGTACTCTTTTCTGCTACTGCCTGGCCTGCTGAGTTCCTGCAGCAGTTTTGTGTGTGTTACCCAGTCCAGAATTACCATTTTCCTTTCTGGGCTCAACCACAAGCTGCTCTAAAAGGCCATCTTGCAGGTATTCTAGAAATTTCCTCTTGGCATCCAGCACCAATTTTCCAAATCTATCCACATATCAAAATCCCCCATGACTATCGTAACATTGCCCTTTTGACATGCATTTTCTATCTCCCATTGTAATTTGTAGCCCACATCCTGACTACTGCTCAGAGGCTTGTATAAAACTCCTAGCGGGGTCTTTTTCCCCTTAAAGTTTCTTAACTCTATCCACAAAGATTGACATCTTCTGATCTTGTCACCTCTTTCTAGGGATATGATTTTTTTTACAAATAGAGCCACCCCAATCCCTCTGCTTACCTGCCTGTCCTTTGATACAATGTACTTCCTTGAATGTTAAGTTCCCAACTATGATCTTCTTTCAGCCACAACTCAGTGATGCCCAAAACGTCACACCTGCCAATCTCTAAATGCACTAAAGATAATCGACCTTATTCCATATACTGCATACATTCAAATTCAAAATGGAAAGGATGTTTCCCATGGTGGGAGGGTCAAGGACAAGAAGGCACAGCCTCAGGACAGAGGGGTGTCCTTTCAAGACAGCGATTTCTTTAGCCAAAGGGTGGTGAACTTGTGGAATTGGCTGCCACATGCAGCTGTGGAGGTCAGGTTGTTGGGTGTATTTAAGGCAGAGATTGATAGGTTTTTGATTGGACATGGCATCAAAGGTTATGGGAAGAAGGCCGGGAACTGGAGTTGATGGGGAGAAAAAAGAGGATCAACCATGATTGAATTCGATTGGCCAGATGGCCTAATTCTGCTCCTGCCTTAAATGTAACACGCCCTTGTCTGTATTCATCACCATTTTTGATTTTGCCCCATTACACTTCAACTCATCCCACTGACTGCAATTTTGCCCTATTATTTGTCTGACAATCTGACTACACACTACCTCTGTTTGTATACCAACTGTCCTATCCTCAGCCCTATCACTCAGCTTCCCATTCCGCCCCCCCCACCCCGTCAAATTGGTTTAAAACCTCCCCTAACAGCTCTATCAAACCTACCCATAAAGTTATTGACCTCCCTTGGGTTCAGATCCTTTTGGTAAAAGTCGCACCTTCCCCAGAAGAGATCCCAATGATCCAGAAATCTGAAACCCTGCTCCCTGCACCAATTATCCTACTTTTACCCCCATTGGTGCATGGCACAGGCAGCAACCCAGAGAATACTACCCTAAGCTCCTGCTTTTCAGCTTTCTACCTAACAGTTGTTGGGTAATAACTTTTCCTGAACGTGGTGGTGTAGGACTTATGGCTCTTGTACCTTCTGCCTGATGGTAGTAGCAAGAAGAGAGCAAGGAAATCGAGACAGTGGGATTTAGATTGTTGTCTCCTTTGGCAGGTATAGTGAAGAAATGGCAGATGAATTGAGTATAGGAGATGGGATGTCATGCTGAAGTTGTTGATTTGGAGTGTTGTGTGCAGGTTTGGTCACCCACCTACAGGAAAGATAAATAAGTTTGAAAGAGTACAGAGAAAATTTACAAGGATGTTTCTGGGACTAGAGGACCTGAATTATAAGGAAAGATTGAATAGGTTAGGACTTTATTCCTTGGAATGCAGAGGAGTGAAGGAAGATTTGATAGAGGTATACAAAATTATGTGGAATATAGATAATGTAAATGCAAGCAGGCTTTTTCCACTGAGGTTGGTTGGGACTTCAACCAGAAGTCATGGGTTAAGGGTAAAAGGTAAAAAGTTTACAGGGAGCATGAGGGAAAACCTCTTCACTCAGAGAGTAATCAGAGTATGGAATGAGCTGCCAACATAAGTGGAGCATGCAAGCTTAATTTCAACATTTAAAAGAAGTTTGGATACTGTAGGTACATGGATGGCAGGGTTATGGACGGCTATAGTTCAGGTGCAGGTTGATGGGACAGACTACGTGGTTTGGCACAGACTAGATTGGCCAAAGAGCCTATTTCTGTGCTGTACTTCTCTATGACTCTAATCTCCATCGGCACAGGTGCAGAACAAGGCTGTGTGCTCAGCCCCCTGCTCTACTCACTTTATACTTATGACTGTGAGGCTCAGCAGACATCCAATGCCATATTTAAGTCTGATGACAACACCACAGTAATTTGCCAAATTGAAGGTGTTATGAATCGACATATAGGAGAGAGAGTGAAAACCTGGTTGAGTGTTGCCACAACCCTTCCTTCCCGTCAGCAAAAGTAAAGAACTGATTATCAATGACAGGAGGAAGAAGCCGAAGATCCATGAGCCAGTCCTCCTTAACGGATCAGAGGAGGAGTGGATAAGTAACTTTAAATTCTTTGGCATTGCCATAGATGCACAGCGGAGAGTTTTCTAACTGGTTGCATCATGTCCTGTGGTGCATGGCCAAGTGGTTAAGGTGTTGGACTAGCGATCTGAAGGTCGTGAGTTTGAGCCCCAGTCGAGGCAGCGTGTTGTATTCTTGAGCAAGGCACTTAACCACACATTGCTCCAGTCTACCCAGCTGAAAATGGGTATTGGCAACCCCGCAATAGACTGGTGTCCTATCCAGGGAGGGGAGTCTCGTACTTCCAGTCACTTCACACCACGGAAACCAGCATAACCATATAACAATTACAGCATGGAAATAGGCCACCTCAACCTTTCTAGTCCGTGCCGAACGCTTACTCTCACCTAGTCCCACTGGCCCACATTCAGCCCATAACCCTCCATTCCTTTCCTGTCCATATACCTATCCAATTTTACTCTAAATTACAATACCGAACCTGCCTCTACCACTTCTACTGGAAGCTCGTTCCACACAGCTACCACTCTCTGAGTAAAGAAATTCCCCCTCATGTTACCCTTACTTTTACCTCAACTTTTGCCCCCTAACTCTCAACTCATGTCCTCTTGTTTGAATCTCCCCTACTCTCAATGGAAAAAGCCTATCCACGTCAACTCTATCTATCCCCCTCATAATTTTAAATACCTCTATCAAGTCCCCTCTCAACCTTCTATGCTCCAAAGAATAAAGACCTAACTTGTTCAACCTTTCCCTGTAACTTAGGTGCTGAAACCCAGGTAACATTCTAGTAAATCTTCTCTGTACTCTCTCTATTTTGTTGATATCTTTCCTATAATTCGGTGACCAGAACTGTACACAATACTCCAAATTCGGCCTTACCAATGCCTTGTACAATTTTAACATTACATCCTAACTCTTATACTCAATGCTCTGATTTATAAAGGCCAGCATACCTAAAGCTTTCTTCACCACCCTATTCACATGAGATTCCACCTTCAGGGAACTATGCACCATTATTCCTAGATCACTCTGTTTTACTGCATTCTTCAATGCCCTACCATTTACCATGTATGTCCTATTTGGATTATTCCTACCAAAATGTAGCACTTATCAGCATTAAACTCCATCTGCCATCTTTCAGCCCACTCTTCTAACTGGCCTAAATCTCTGCAAACTTTGAAAACCTACTTCATTATCCACAATGCCACCTATCTTAGTATCATCTGCATGCTTAGTAATCCAATTTACCACCCCATCATCCAGATCATTAATGTATATGACAAACAACATTGGACCCAGTACAGATCCCTGAGGTACACCACTAGTCACCGGCCTCCAACCTGACAAACAGTTATCCACCACTACTCTCTGGCATCTCCCATCCAGCCACTGTTGAATCCATTTTACTACTTCAATATTAATACCTAACAATTGAACCTTCCTAACTAACCTTCCATGCAGAACCTTGTCAAAGGCCTTACTGAAGTCCATATAGACAACATCCACTGCTTTACCCTCATCAACTTTCCTCATAACCTCTTCAAAAAATCAATAAGATTTGTCAAACATGACCTTCCACACACAAATCCATGCTGACTGTTCCTAATCAGACCCTGTCTATCCAGATAATTATATATACCATCTCTAAGAATACTTTCCATTAATTTACCCACCACTGACATCAAACTGACAGGCCTATAATTGCTAGGTTTACTCTTAGAACCCTTTTTAAACAATTGAACCACATGAGCAATACGCCAATCCTCCAGCACCATCCCTGTTTCTAATGACACTTGAAATATTTGTCAGAACCCCTGCTATTTCTACACTAACTTCCCTCAAGGTCCTAGGGAATATCCTGTCAGGCTGTTTCCCTTACCTTACGCAATTCAATATCCTTCTCCTTAGTGAACACCGAAGAAAAGAAATTGTTCAAAATCTCCCCCATCTCTTTCGGCTCCACACATAGCTGTCCGCTCTGATTCTCTAAGGGAATCATAAGCACCAGCCTGATGAGCCTATAAGGCTCAGGGCAGACTTTGACTTTAACTTTAATTTAACTAGCATCATGGCCTGGTATGGAAACACCAATGCCCAAGAATGGAAATCTACAGAAAGTGGTTGTTACTATCCAGTGCATCCCAGGCAAAGCATGGAGCGCTGCCACAAGAAAGCAGCATCCAATACCAAGGACCCACCATCCAGGCCATGCTCTTTTCTCAACACTACCATCAGGCAGAAGGTATTGAAGCCTTAGGTCCCACAATATCAGGTTCAGGAACAGTTATTACCCAATAACCATTACACTCCTGAACCAGCATGGATAATTTCACTGATTCTATGACCTACAGACTCACTTTCAAGGACTCTTTACAACTCATGTTCTCAGTATTTTTTTGTTTGTACAACTTTGTCTCCTTTTGCACACTGGTTGTTTGTCAAGTCTTTGCTTATGTGTAATTTTTCTGTTGTATTTCTTTATTTTTCTGTAAAATGCCTGCAAGAAAATGAATCTCTTTGATCATAAATTTACTTCAATCTTTGAACTACTAATTCATGTGGTGGTGAAAGTTATGGATAGTGATGAAAACTGTCAAGTTGTGGATAGCAGGAGATAGATCAGTTGAAGATTTTGGCAGAGAAATGGGAGATGAAATTTAATTCAAACAAATGAGAAGGGATGTATTTTGGGAGGTCAGAGGAAAGAGAACAGCAAGATCCTTAGGAGCACCAAAATATAGAGGGTTCTTGGGGTGCAAATTTATGGGTCCCTGAAAAGGTGGTCGGAGTGTAAAGCATGCCTTCATTGGTTGGTCATTGAGTGTATATCACTTTAGTAAGGCCACATCTGAAGTTCTGTTTACACTTGTGGTCACTACACTAAAGGAGAATGTCGAGGCATTGGAGCGGTGAAGAAGAGGTTCATCAGCATGTTTCTTGTGCTAAAGAAGGTGTATTAGGAGAAGCTGGACAAGCTTGTTTTCTTTAGAATATTGAAGGCTGAGAGAAAATCTGATACAAGTACGAGAGGCATAGAAGAGTCAGTCTTTTTCTGCAGAGTGTAAATGTCAAATACTTCAATGCATAGGCTTAATGGGAGAGGAGAAACAGTTAAAGGAGATGTTCGAGGTGTTGTTGTTTTAACAGGAGTGGTAGGTGGCTGGAACACACTGTCAGGAAGATAACAGAAGCCGATACTGTACAACAGCAATGTTTAAGAAGCAATTTGGGCCTGTTCTAGTTGTGTAACTGTAGTCTGATCTCCTTGTCATTGGTGATACCACATACAGACCAGAGTTCCGTGTTAGGCTTTAATCATGAGTGCTTCTCTGCTAGATATCACAGTGCCTAACAAGACACTTTACAACCACGTACTACATCCAGGGCTACTCAACATGGATTGCACATTTCTGTGACCTTCTGTTAGTTATCATAGATTCTGGTACCAAGCAAGTGAACAATCCTCAACACATGACACAGTGACAAGCCCAGTTATATCCCCTTATTTACTGCCTGCGATATGAACACATTTTCCTTTTCTGTGGTTGTGCATAGTTGGTCTTCTCCATAGTCTCATTGGGACTGCAAACTCACTGGTGAACACAAAGTTGCAGTACTTGGGTTAAAAATCACACTGAATGTAATAATGGGCTGCTGATCTGGTGTGCACCAGGGTTGTCAGTAAATTACACTGAGATAAGCACAAATCTCTTATTCAGGTACAACTTTGACAATGTTTCTCACCCTCTGCATGCCATCTTGGCTGAACAGAGGAGCACTTTAGTAATAGACTAAGACAACTGTGCTGCTCCAAAGAGCGGTATATGAGGTCATTCTTACCCTCAGCCATTAGGCTCTATAATGAGTCAACCTATAGCTGGGGAAGTGATGGTCCCCTGTTAGACTGTTTGAGATAACTTATTTTTTATTTTTTCTTACTTTTCTAATTTTTGTATATTTGTATATCTATGCATTTGTAATGCTACTGTTACACTGTAACTTCCTTTGAATCAACAAAGTATCTATTTACAAGTCCATCGCTGCATAATTAATATTCATTTCATGAGGACAAGAGTACAAAAGCAAAGTTGTAATAATGGTGCTTTAAAAGGCATTGGTCAGACCGCACTTGGAGTATTGTAAGCAGTCTTAGGATGTGCTGACGTTGGAGAGGGCTCACGAGAGTTATTCTGGGAAAGAAAGGGTTAACATACAAGTACCGTAGGTTTAAATGGCTCTAGGTCTCTACCTGCAGGAGTTTAGAAACATGAGGCAGCATCTTATTGAAACCTATTGAATATTGAAAAGCCGTAGAATGGATGTGATGTTTCCTATAGTGGGGGAGACTAGGACCAGAGGACACAACTCAACATAAAAGGACATGTATTTAGAAGAGAAATGAGGAGGAATTTCTTTAGCTGTTGGGTGATGAATCTGTGGAATTCATTGCCAAAGTCGAAATGAACATTCAATACGGTTCATCAATCCTCCAGCATTGTAACTAGTCAGTGAAAGACTATCAACAACACTTTTCATGACAAGACTCTAGAGGTGTTACCAGATGTTATTTCAATCTTATGGATAAAGTCAACTCCAGACAGTGTAAATACTGGAGCTGTATCTACGTAGGGATGTGCGTACTCGAAAGCACAATCCATACAGAGACGTGTATCACTATCCCCGTACACACATTGACGTGTATCGTAGTCACGGTACACACAGTGACGTGTATCACAGTCCCAGTACACACAGTGACGTGTATCGCAGTCCCGGTACACACAGTGACCCCTATCACTGGACACAGTACACACAGTGATATCTATCACTGGACAATGGACACACAGGGATATATATCACTGGACACAGGACACACAGGGATATTTATCACTGGACACAGTATACACAGTGATATTTATCACTGTGATGGCATATCTAGCTCTGTGAATGATTGCTGGTGACCTTTCTTGAGTTGAATTTCTATATTTTCTGTGTAAAACAAAATTCCAATTCTCTCTCCATCCAATGGATGATGGAATGTACGTTGTGTGTTCAGATTTACTCTCAAGCCTGCTGCTGTTTACAGAATTATTAAGAAGTTTGAGAGTACAGGCCCTGCTCTAACACTCAAACAGCAACACTTACCCTGACTCAATCCAGGAAGGTTACACTCTGTAATGTTGCCCAGTCTGTCTACAAGTTATTCACCATTAAAAAAGCATTCTGAATTTTGTTCCTCACACCTCACTGTGTATTTGTGGTGAACAGATGGCTGCTTTGTCGCTTCGTCAGAGGAGTACTGAACATGAACAGTGAGAACACGTGGCAGGGTTAGTGTTGGAAAAGAGTCGCTGCTCTGCCTGCTACATACTTCTGTCCTGACACAAACAACACAAGATGCCATCTTTCATTTCTGTCTCCACTGCAGGGTGGAAAGCCATATTCAATCCAAATCCCATTTCCGATTCCCACACAGAGACCCACCCCCTCCCCTCCCTTCAGCTTGATTCCTCTTCAACCATCCTGAAGCTGAAACCTAGTTACTTGAGGATCCACACTCACTTCTGTCCCAGTGGTGGACCTAGTTTTTCCAGAAGCTGGATGACCAATGATCAGTAGTCCAGTGGTCACCAGCCAGTAATAAACTGTGGTGTGAGAAAGCTGCTGGAATCTGGAAGAGAAAGCAGAATGGTGAAAGAACTCAACAGGTCAAGCAGCATCTGGGGAGGCAGAAGAAGCAGGTCAACATGTTAGGTTGTGATTCTGTATCAAGATTTGGGAGGGGAGAGGGAAATATTGTCAGTGTATAGCAGTATCAGAGAGATTGAGGCTGATTGGTTATAAGTGGAGATATATGTAGACATATGGAGAGGGTATTTCAGCCGTGGACACCGACAACCCTGGCTGTGAAAGTTGGAGGTTGGTCATGGGACTATCAAACACACCCTGAAAAAACCCAGAGCTACAGAAGTGCCATCAGAAGCTCCTCCTGGGAGAGGAAGGATCGTGAACACAGGATGGGCCAACTCCTGGAGACAATGTGAAAGCCTGGCCCAGGACAGGGGACTCTGGTGTGCTTCTATTGGCTGCTGATGCCTGAGTAAGGTTGATGGACAAAGAGAGAGAGATATGGGGAGGAGATGATGGGCAAATTTTAGGTATCCCACACTCATCATCCACCTCCTCCTCTGCTTCTTTTGTTCTTCTTGCATCCCACCCCCCCCCCCCCCCCCCCCACCTACCCTTCATCTGGTTCCAGCTCCAACCCAGCTTTCTCTCATACCGGCAAACTTTCTTCTACAGGGCCTTCACACAAAATGTTGGCTTACATCTTTTGGCTCCACAAATGTTGCTTGACCCGCTGTGTTCAGCATTCTGTTTTTTTGTTCTCATAAATGACAGTAATTAATAGAATTATAGCACAGTCCACCACAATAATTACTTACCAAAGTAACTAGCAGAGTAACTACCCTGAGAAAATATCCATTTTACTGCAGAGGAAGTAACTAGATGCATAACCAAGTGATCTTGCAGAGAAATCCATGCAGTGGATCTCTGAGGATCCGTCATCGACCCATCAATCCCTGCCACTCATTTAAGTGCAGACAAGGAGCAACAAGCTCTTGGCTTTGCATCTCATCTAGAGACACAACCACTTCCTTAAGAAACCTTCAGCACTCATTGAGACTTTGTCTCTGTGACTTCTGCAGGTGCCAAGAAGGCAAGAACCAGCAATGGGTAATAGTTACTATTGCAGATCATCATAACGTGCTGCTAATATTGGGAAAACATTGCTGCACAGTCAATAACATGGCCCCATTTCACAGTCTGAGTTTGACCAGAGTATAAAAAGACAACATTCACGAGTCCATCAAACAGATTGAGAGTGTAGATCTAGATGGCAAGATGGCCCCAGTAAACTACAGCGACATTCTGCAGGCTACATACAATTGTAGTTACCTCTTCTGAATTACCTTCAATGCAATCTGCAGCATGTAACTTCCCATCAAGCAATGTACTTTTAAATCAACCTAAGACTACAGATTTCACGATCTTCTGACAGACCTGGAGAACTTTAAGTGGATGAAGGTTCATTTGCCAGGCGAGGAGTGAGGAAGGGGCGGAGGGTCTCAAGCCCTGTTGAGACATTGAAGAGGAATGAGACCCCCTCTACCCACCATCTTGTTAGCAAAAGTGTAGTCGCAGGAGAACAAATTGAGGATCTAAAAGCAAGATTGCTGTATCGGCAAGAAATGGGAAATTGTTGTGTTCTATGTTTGACTGACACATGGCTTACTCACAGCGTGGCAGATAAGGCTTCTCAATTCACAGGATGGCCTGAACTGCAGATTTGGAAAAGGCAAAAGGTGGAGGTTTGTGTTTCATGATAAACTATTCATGCTGCTCCAATATGGTGGTTTTTACAAACTCATATTCCCCACCTTGAACACCTAATGATCAAATGCCATCCGTTTTATTTACCAAGGGAGTTCTCCTCCATTATCCTGACCTCAGTTTACATACCACCGGCAGCTGACTATAATCAAGTGCTTGAGATACTGCATGATGCTGTCACCAAACAAGACTCATTTCAAATCAGAGTCAGGGATTTCAACTAGACTTGTTTGAAGAAAGCCCTGCCCAATTACCATCAGCATATAACCTGTAGCACCAGAGATCCCAACATATTAGACCACTGTTATACTAAGATAAGGAATGCCGGTCGCTCCAAAACCAGACCACATTTTAGTAAATCTGAACACTTGGCTGTGTGTCTCTTATCTGCTTACAGGCAGAGGCTAAAGAGCAAAGCTCCAGAGATCAGGATGACAAAGATTGGTCACAGGAGGCTGAGGAGCTGCTATGAGATTACTTGAAGTCGGTGGACTGGGCTGTGTTCAAGGGCTCATTTGTGGATCTGAATGAATACACTATAGCTGTCACGGACTTTATTAAAACAGTTGTAGACAAATGTGTACCCACAAATCATTCAGTCTTCCCAAAGCAGAAGCCCTGGATGAGCCATGAGATCTGCAATCTGCTGAGGGCCAGCTCAGAGGCATTCAAGTCTGGTAACCAAGAAAGTTACAAGAAGTCCAGCAATTCCAGACTAAACTTGAATCAATGAAGGATGCTCTACAATTGTGGCAGGGCTTGAATGCTAATAACTCTTATAAAGTTAAATGATGCGGCATAGGTGACAACAGGGCTTCACTTCCAGATGAGTTCGATATCTTCTATGCTCACCTTGATCGTGAAAACATGGAGGAACCATCATCAACTCCCACAGCCCCGATGATCCTGTGGTTTGAACCTCTGAAGCCGATGTGAGAGCAGCCTTCAGGAGGGTGAGCATGTGAAAAGCATCTGGCCCAGATTGATGGCCAAGTGCTAAGGACCTGCGTTGATCAACTGGTTGGAATGTTCACTGAGATCTTTAACCTCTTGCTTCAGCAGATTGAGTTACCCACCTGCTTCAAGCAGATTTCACTTATATCGGTGCCTACAAAGAATGTGGTAACCTGCCTCAATGACTATCATCCATTCGCCCTTACATCCACTTTGATGAAGTGTTTTGAGAGGTTGGTGATGAAATATCAACTCCTGCCTGAGAAGTGATAGCAGATGCCATCTCATTGGCTCTTCACTCAACCCTGGAATATCTGAACAGCAAGGATGCAGACATCAGGATGCTCTTCATTGGCTACAGTTGAGCATTCAATGACATCATCCCCTCAAAACTAATCAATAAGCTTCAATACCTCCTTGTGCAATGGGATCCTCAGTTTCCTCACTTGCAGACCCCAGTCAATTTGGATTGGCAACAATATCTCCTCCTCAACCTCCATCAGCACAGGTGCACCACAAGGCTGTGAGCTCTGTCCCTGCTCTGCTTGCTTTATACTTATGACTGCGTGGCTAAGCACAGCTCCAAACAGTTTGCTGTCGTTGGCTAAATCAAAGGTGGTGACAAATCAGCATATAGGAGTGAGACTGAAAACCTGTCTGAGTGGTGCCACAACAACAACTTCCCACTCAATGTCAGCAAGACCAAGGAGCTGATTATTGACTTCTGGAGGAGGAAACTAGAGGTCCATCAGCCAGTCCTCATCAGAAGATCAGAGGTGCAGAAGGTCAGCAACTTTAAATTCCTCAGTGTTATAATTTCGGAGGATCTGTCCTGGGCCCAGCATAAAGTGCAATTATGAAGAAAGCATGGCAGTGCCTCGACTTCCTAAGAAGTTTGTGAAGATTCAGCTTGACATCTAAAATTTTGACATACTTCCATATAAAAGTGATGGAGAGTATACTGACTGCCTGCATCACAGCCTGCTGTGGAAACACCAATGCCCTTGAACAGAAAATCCGACAAAACCAGCCCAGTCGATCACAGGTAAAGCCCTCCCCTCCACTGAGTGTACCTATACAAAGCATTGTTGCAGGGAAGTACCATACATTATCAGGAACCCCCACCACCCAGGTCACGCTCCCTTCTTACTGCTGCCATCAGGAAGAAGTTACAGGAGCCTCAGGACTCACACTAGTGGGTTCAGGAACAGTTACTGCCCTTCAACCATCAGGCTCCTGATCCAAAGGGGATAACTTCATTCAATTTCACTTGCTTCATCACTGAACTGTTCCCACAGCCTAGGGACTCACTTTCAAGGACTCTTCATCTCATGTTCTTAATATTTATTGTTTATTTATGTATTATTATTACATATTGAAGGGAATACTTCAAAAAAGGTGGCATCTGCCATTAAGGACCCCCATCACCCAGGACATGTCCTCTTCTCATTGCTACCATCAAGGAGGAGTTACAGGAGTTCAACATTTCAAGAATAGCTTCTTTCTCACTGCCATCAGATTTCTGAATGCACAATGAACACAATTTTTTCCTTTTGTTTTTCTCTCTTTGCACTACTTATTTATTTTTTCCATATACAGTACTAAGCACACGTATTTAGCTAGAGTGCCTAAGACTTTTTGCACTGCTCTGAATAATTTTATGTATTGCTGCGGCAAACAAAAAGTCATTGCGTTTGTGAGTGATGGTAAACCTGATTCTGATAAGGGTCCCTATTATTCTGGGAGTGGGAAGCAGTCAGGGAGAGGGGTATCATGGTTGGGAAAAGGGGAAGGGAGATGGAAGGAAGTGGGAAGCATCTTAAGGGTTTGTAGTGAGATGCTGAAGATGTTCTATAGGTCAGTTGTGGAGAGCGCCCTCTTCTTTGTGGTGGCGTGTTGGGGAGGCAGCATTAAGAAGAGGGACGCCTCACGTCTTAATAAGCTGGTAAGGAAAGCGGGCTCTGTCGTGGGCAAAGTACTGGAGAGTATAACATCGGTAGCAGAGCGAAGGGCGCTGAGTAGGGTACGGTCAATTATGGAAAACACTGAACATCCTCTACATAGCACCATCCAGAGACAGAGAAGCAGTTTCAGTGACAGGTTGCTATCGATGCAATGCTCCTCAGACAGGATGAAGAGATCAATACTCCCCAATGCCATTCGGCTTTACAATTCAACCGCCAGGAGTAAGATATGTTAAAGTGCCGGGGTTAGGACTCAATGTATTTAAGTAAACTACTTAAGAACTTTTTAAAAGCTATTATTAATGCTTTTTGAGAGGGTGATTTTAGATGCATATCATATTTTTACTGAGTTAAGTATTGTATGTAATTAGTTTTGCTACAATAAGGACATTGGAAAAAATGTTGAATTTCCCCATGGGGATGAATAAAGTATCTATCTATCTATCTATCAGAGAGACATTCTGTAATGATCAATAAAACAATTGTTTGGAATCAAATTGCCTTGCCTGGTGTCTCAGGGCTGGGTGTGCCTGCACCCGCCCCACACTGCAACCTGACAATCCTTCTCTGCCACCTGTTCCCGCACCCTTCCTACTGCACTCGACCCTCATAATTCCCAACACCTTTTGCTGCTACCAGATTTACAAATGTGCTCTCTGCTCCATGTTGATAAATACAGTACTGTGAAAAAGTCTTAGGCACCCTAGCTATCTATAGATATGTGTGTGTGTGTGTGTGTGTGTGTGTGTGTGTGTGTGTGTGTGTGTGTGTGTGTGTGTGTGTGTGTGTGTGTGTGTGTGTGTGTGTGTGTGTGTGTGTGTGTGTGTGTGTGTGTGTGTGTGTCTAACACTTTTGAGCAATATTGCACATATATTTCTTATTGTAATTTATAGTTTTTATTATTCTGTATTGCAATGTACTGCTGCCACATAATAACAAATTTCACCACATATGCCAGCGATATTAAACCTGATTATGATTCATTCTGATGCATTTCATCCAATGTCCTCATTTTTAAATTTCAGATTAAATTCTTTCAATGTTGAGAACAGTGATTTGGATAATTTACAGTTCCTACATGCAATACAATATACCCCTAACATCTTAAAATTCAATGCAATGAAAACAAACAACATGCAGCCGGTCTAATCACTTCTGGAAGAGATTTCTGCATGAGTTGTGCGGGTACTGGCTCGGACAGAATGAGCTACAGTTAGAGGAAGCTCCCCCAGCTCCACTTCCAACCCCCCCATCAGGTTTCCTGGCTCTGCCTGTTACTCTGACAGGTTGTGAGGCACTTTAATTAGAAACAATCTGCAGGACATTATTGCAGAAACTCAGTCTCTTAAAACCTTGCACTGCCTTTGTAACTCTGCTTCAGTTCAGCATTCCAACTTAACGTTTGGGCCTGGAAGGGCTCAACGATTCACCATCTGGAATCATGGCACAAACTGCTGAGCCCACCTGCACAACACAATCACCACCCGAACTGCAATGAGACAACACCAAATACAAACTCAGCTCAGAGTGAAACCCCATTCACAATGAGACAACACAACAGCAAACTCAGGTCAGAGTGAAACCCCATTCACAATGAGACAACACAACAGCAAACTCAGGTCAGAGTGAAACCCCATTCACAATGAGACAACACAACAGCAAACTCAGGTCAGAGTGAAACCCCATTCACAACGAGACAACACAACAGCAAACTCAGGTCAGAGTGAAACCCCATTCACAACGCGACAACACAACAGCAAACTCAGGACAGAGTGAAACCCCATTCACAACGAGACAACACAACAGCAAACTCAGGTCACAGTGAAACCCCATTCAAAACGAGACAACAGAACAGCAAACTCAGGTCACATTGAAACAACATTCACAACGAGACAACACAACAGCAAACTCAGGTCAGAGTGAAACCCCATTCACAATGAGACAACACAACAGCAAACTCAGGTCAGAGTGAAACCCCATTCACAATGAGACAACGCAACAGCAAACTCAGGTCAGAGTGAAACCCCATTGACAATGAGACAACGCAACAGCAAACTCAGGTCAGAGTGAAACCCCATTCACAATGAGACAACGCAACAGCAAACTCAGGTCAGAGTGAAACCCCTTTCACAATGAGACAACACAACAGCAAACTCAGGTCAGAGTGAAACCCCATTCACAACGAAACAACACAACAGCAAACTCAGGTCAGAGTGAAACCCCATTCACAACGAGACAACACAACAGCAAACTCAGGTCAGAGTGTAACCCCATTCACAATGAGACAACACAACAGCAAACTCAGGTCAGAGTGAAACCCCATTCACAACGAGACAACACAACAGCAAACTCAGGTCAGAGTGAAACCCCATTCACAATGAAACAACACAACAGCAAACTCAGGTGAGAGTGAAACCCCATTCACAATGAGACAACACAACAGCAAACTCAGGTCAGAGTGAAACCCCATTCACAATGAAACAACACAACAGCAAACGCAGGTCAGAGTGAAACCCCATTCACAGTGATACAACACAACAGCAAATTCAAGTCAGAGTGAAACCGCATTCACAACGAGACAACACAACAGCAAACTCAGGTCACAGTGAAACCCCATTCACAACGAGACAACACAACTGCATACTCAGGTCAGAGTGAAACCCCATTCACAACGAGACAACACAACAGAAAACTCAGGTCAGAGTGAAACCCCATTCACAACGAGACAACACAACAGCAAACTCAGGTCAGAGTGCAACCCCATTCACAACGAGACAACACAACAGCAAATTCAGGTCAGAGTGAAACCCCACTCACAACGACACAACACAACTGCAAACTCAGGTCAGAGTGAAATCCCATTCACAATGAGACAACACAACAGCAAACTCAGGTCACAGTGAAACCCCATTCAAAACGAGACAACAGAACAGCAAACTCAGGTCACATTGAAACAACATTCACAACGAGACAACACAACAGCAAACTCAGGTCAGAGTGAAACCCCATTCACAATGAGACAACACAACAGCAAACTCAGGTCAGAGTGAAACCCCATTCACAATGAGACAACGCAACATCAAACTCAGGTCAGAGTGAAACCCCATTCACAATGAGACAACGCAACAGCAAACTCAGGTCAGAGTGAAACCCCATTCACAATGAGACAACGCAACAGCAAACTCAGGTCAGAGTGAAACCCCTTTCACAATGAGACAACACAACAGCAAACTCAGGTCAGAGTGAAACCCCATTCACAACGAAACAACACAACAGCAAACTCAGGTCAGAGTGAAACCCCACTCACAACGACACAACACAACTGCAAACTCAGGTCAGAGTGAAACCCCATTCACAACGAGAAAACACAACAGCAAACTCAGGTCAGAGTGAAACCCCATTCACAACGAGACAACACAACAGCAAACTCAGGTCAGAGTGAAACCCCATTCACAGCGAGACAACACAACAGCAAACTCAGGTCAGAGTGAAACCCCATTCACAATGAGACAACACAACAGCAAACTCAGGTCAGAGTGAAACCCCATTCACAACGAGACAACACAACTGCAATCTCAGGTCAGAGTGAAACACCATTCACAAAGAGACAACACAACAGCAAAATCAGGTCAGAGTGAAACCCCATTCACAAAGAGACAACACAACAGCAAACTCAGGTCAGAGTGCAACCCCATTCACAACGAGACAACACAACAGCAAACTCAGGTCAGAGTGAAACCCCATTCACAACGAGACAACACAACAGCAAACTCAGGTCAGAGTGAAACCCCACTCATAACGAGACAACACAACAGCAAACTCAGGTCAGAGTGAAACCCCATTCACAACGAGACAACACAACAGCAAAATCATGACAGAGTGAAACCCCATTCACAACGAGACAACACAACAGCAAACTCAGGTCAGAGTGAAACCCCATTCACAATGAGACAACACAACAGCAAACTCAGGTCAGAGTGAAACCCCATTCACAACGAGACAACGCAACAGCAAATTCAGGTCAGAGTGAAACCCCATTCACGAGACAACACAACTGCAAACTCAGGTCAGAGTGAAACCCCATTCACAACGAGACAACACAACAGCAAACTCAGGTCAGAGTGAAACCCCATTCACAACGAGACAACACAACAGCAAACTCAGGTCAGAGTGAAACCCCATTCACAATGAAATAACACAACAGTAAACTCATGTCAGAGTGAAACCGCATTCACAATGAAACAACACAACAGCAAACTCAGGTTAGAGTGAAACACCATTCACAATGAGACAACACAACAGCAAAATCATGTGAGAGTGAAACCCCATTCACAACGAGACAACACAACAGCAAATTCAGGTCAGAGTGAAAACATTCACAGTGAGACAACACAACAGCAAACTCAGGTCAGAGTGAATCCCCATTCAAAACGAGACAACGCAACGGCAAACTCAGGTCAGAGTGAAACCCCATTCACAATGAAACAACACAACAGCAAACTCAGGTCAGAGTGAAACCCCATTCACAATGAGACAACACAACAGCAAACTCAGGTCAGAGTGAAACCCCATTCACAATGAAACAACACAACAGCAAACGCAGGTCAGAGTGAAACCCCATTCACAATGAGACAACACAACAGCAAACTCAGGTCAGAGTGAAACCCCATTCACAGTGATACAACACAACAGCAAATTCAAGTCAGAGTGAAACCGCATTCACAACGAGACAACACAACAGCAAACTCAGGTCACAGTGAAACCCCATTCACAACGAGACAACACAACTGCATACTCAGGTCAGAGTGAAACCCCATTCACAACGAGACAACACAACAGAAAACTCAGGTCAGAGTGAAACCCCATTCACAACGAGACAACACAACAGCAAACTCAGGTCAGAGTGCAACCCCATTCACAACGAGACAACACAACAGCAAATTCAGGTCAGAGTGAAACCCCACTCACAACGACACAACACAACTGCAAACTCAGGTCAGAGTGAAATCCCATTCACAATGAGACAACACAACAGCAAACTCAGGTCAGAGTGAAACCCCATTCACAATGAGACAACACAACAGTAATATCAGGTCAGAGTGAAACCCCATTCACAATGAGACAACACAACTGCAAACTCAGGTTAGAGTGAAACCCCATTCACAACGAGACAACGCAACAGCAAACGCAGGTCAGAGTGAAACCCCATTCACAACGAGACAACGCAACGGCAAACTCAGGTCAGACTGAAACCCCATTCTCAACGAGACAACGCAACAGCAAACTCAGGTCAGAGTGAAACCCCATTCACAATGAGACAACGCAACAGCAAACTCAGGTCAGAGTGAAACCCCATTCACAATGAGACAACGCAACAGCAAACTCAGGTCAGAGTGAAACCCCTTTCACAATGAGACAACACAACAGCAAACTCAGGTCAGAGTGAAACCCCATTCACAACGAAACAACACAACAGCAAACTCAGGTCAGAGTGAAACCCCATTCACAACGACATAACACAACAGCAAACTCAGGTCAGAGTGAAACCCCATTCACAATGAGACAACACAACAGCAAACTTAGGTCAGAGTGAAACCCCATTCATAATGAGACAACACAACAGCAAACGCAGGTCAGAGTGAAACCCCATTCACAATGAGACAACACAACAGCAAACTCAGGTCAGAGTGAAACCCCATTCACAGTGAGACAACTCAACAGCAAATTCAAGTCAGAGTGAAACCCCATTCACAACGAGACAACAGAACAGCAAACTCAGGTCACAGTGAAACCCCATTCACAACGAGACAACACAACTGCAAACTCAGGTCAGAGTGAAACCCGATTCACAATGAGACAACACAACAGCAAACTCAGGTCAGAGTGCAACCCCATTCACAACGAGACAACACAACAGCAAACTCAGGTCAGAGTGAAACCCCATTCACAACGAGACAACACAACAGCAAACTCAGGTCAGAGTGAAACCCCACTCACAACGAGACAACACAACAGCAAACTCAGGTCAGAGTGAAACCCCATTCACAACGAGACAACACAACAGCAAAATCATGACAGAGTGAAACCCCATTCACAACGAGACAACACAACAGCAAACTCAGGTCAGAGTGAAACCCCATTCACAATGAGACAACACAACAGCAAACTCAGGTCAGAGTGAAACCCCATTCACAACGAGACAACGCAACAGCAAACTCAGGTCAGAGTGAAACCCCATTCACGAGACAACACAACTGCAAACTCAGGTCAGAGTGAAACCCCATTCACAACGAGACAACACAACAGCAAACTCAGGTCAGAGTGAAACCCCATTCACAACGAGACAACACAACAGCAAACTCAGGTCAGAGTGAAACCCCATTCACAATGAAATAACACAACAGTAAACTCATGTCAGAGTGAAACCGCATTCACAATGAAACAACACAACAGCAAACTCAGGTTAGAGTGAAACACCATTCACAATGAGACAACACAACAGCAAAATCATGTGAGAGTGAAACCCCATTCACAACGAGACAACACAACAGCAAACTCAGGTCAGAGTGAAAACATTCACAGTGAGACAACACAACAGCAAACTCAGGTCAGAGTGAATCCCCATTCACAACGAGACAACGCAACGGCAAACTCAGGTCAGAGTGAAACCCCATTCACAACGGGATAACGCAACAGCAAACTCAGGTCAGTGTGAAACCCCATTCACAATGAGACAACGCAACTGCAAACTCAGGTCAGAGTGAAACCCCTTTCACAACGAGACAACACAACAGCAAACTCAGGTCAGAGTGAAACCCCATTCACAACGAGACAACACAACAGCAAACTCTGGTCAGAGTGAAACCCCATTCACAACGCGACAACACAACAGCAAACTCAGGACAGAGTGAAACCCCATTCACAACGAGACAACACAACAGCAAACTCAGGTCACAGTGAAACCCCATTCAAAACGAGACAACAGAACAGCAAACTCAGGTCACATTGAAACAACATTCACAACGAGACAACACAACAGCAAACTCAGGTCAGAGTGAAACCCCATTCACAATGAGACAACACAACAGCAAACTCAGGTCAGAGTGAAACCCCATTCACAATGAGACAACGCAACAGCAAACTCAGGTCAGAGTGAAACCCCATTCACAATGAGACAACGCAACAGCAAACTCAGGTCAGAGTGAAACCCCTTTCACAATGAGACAACACAACAGCAAACTCAGGTCAGAGTGAAACCCCATTCACAACGAAACAACACAACAGCAAACTCAGGTCAGAGTGAAACCCCATTCACAACGAGACAACACAACAGCAAACTCAGGTCAGAGTGTAACCCCATTCACAATGAGACAACACAACAGCAAACTCAGGTCAGAGTGAAACCCCATTCACAACGAGACAACACAACAGCAAACTCAGGTCAGAGTGAAACCCCATTCACAATGAAACAACACAACAGCAAACTCAGGTCAGAGTGAAACCCCATTCACAATGAGACAACACAACAGCAAACTCAGGTCAGAGTGAAACCCCATTCACAATGAAACAACACAACAGCAAACGCAGGTCAGAGTGAAACCCCATTCACAATGAGACAACACAACAGCAAACTCAGGTCAGAGTGAAACCCCATTCACAGTGATACAACACAACAGCAAATTCAAGTCAGAGTGAAACCGCATTCACAACGAGACAACACAACAGCAAACTCAGGTCACAGTGAAACCCCATTCACAACGAGACAACACAACTGCATACTCAGGTCAGAGTGAAACCCCATTCACAACGAGACAACACAACAGAAAACTCAGGTCAGAGTGAAACCCCATTCACAACGAGACAACACAACAGCAAACTCAGGTCAGAGTGCAACCCCATTCACAACGAGACAACACAACAGCAAATTCAGGTCAGAGTGAAACCCCACTCACAACGACACAACACAACTGCAAACTCAGGTCAGAGTGAAATCCCATTCACAATGAGACAACACAACAGCAAACTCAGGTCAGAGTGAAACCCCATTCACAATGAGACAACACAACCGTAATATCAGGTCAGAGTGAAACCCCATTCACAATGAGACAACACAACTGCAAACTCAGGTTAGAGTGAAACCCCATTCACAACGAGACAACGCAACAGCAAACGCAGGTCAGAGTGAAACCCCATTCACAACGAGACAACACAACAGCAAACTCAGGTCAGACTGAAACCCCATTCACAACGAGACAACGCAACAGCAAACTCAGGTCAGAGTGAAACCCCATTCACAATGAGACAACGCAACAGCAAACTCAGGTCAGAGTGAAACCCCATTCACAATGAGACAACGCAACAGCAAACTCAGGTCAGAGTGAAACCCCTTTCACAATGAGACAACACAACAGCAAACTCAGGTCAGAGTGAAACCCCATTCACAACGAAACAACGCAACAGCAAACTCAGGTCAGAGTGAAACCCCATTCACAACGACATAACACAACAGCAAACTCAGGTCAGAGTGCAACCCCATTCACAACGAGACAACACAACAGCAAACTTAGGTCAGAGTGAAACCCCATTCATAATGAGACAACACAACAGCAAACGCAGGTCAGAGTGAAATCCCATTCACAATGAGACAACACAACAGCAAACTCAGGTCAGAGTGAAACCCCATTCACAATGAGACAACGCAACAGCAAACTCAGGTCAGAGTGAAACCCCATTCACAATGAGACAACGCAACAGCAAACTCAGGTCAGAGTGAAACCCCTTTCACAATGAGACAACACAACAGCAAACTTAGGTCAGAGTGAAACCCCATTCATAATGAGACAACACAACAGCAAACGCAGGTCAGAGTGAAATCCCATTCACAATGAGACAACACAACAGCAAACTCAGGTCAGAGTGAAACCCCATTCACAATGAGACAACACAACCGTAATATCAGGTCAGAGTGAAACCCCATTCACAATGAGACAACACAACTGCAAACTCAGGTTAGAGTGAAACCCCATTCACAACGAGACAACGCAACAGCAAACGCAGGTCAGAGTGAAACCCCATTCACAACGAGACAACGCAACGGCAAACTCAGGTCAGACTGAAACCCCATTCACAACGAGACAACGCAACAGCAAACTCAGGTCAGAGTGAAACCCCATTCACAATGAGACAACGCAACAGCAAACTCAGGTCAGAGTGAAACCCCATTCACAATGAGACAACGCAACAGCAAACTCAGGTCAGAGTGAAACCCCTTTCACAATGAGACAACACAACAGCAAACTCAGGTCAGAGTGAAACCCCATTCACAACGAAACAACGCAACAGCAAACTCAGGTCAGAGTGAAACCCCATTCACAACGACATAACACAACAGCAAACTCAGGTCAGAGTGAAACCCCATTCACAATGAGACAACACAACAGCAAACTTAGGTCAGAGTGAAACCCCATTCATAATGAGACAACACAACAGCAAACGCAGGTCAGAGTGAAACCCCATTCACAATGAGACAACACAACAGCAAACTCAGGTCAGAGTGAAACCCCATTCACAGTGAGACAACACAACAGCAAATTCAAGTCAGAGTGAAACCCCATTCACAACGAGACAACAGAACAGCAAACTCAGGTCACAGTGAAACCCCATTCACAACGAGACAACACAACTGCAAACTCAGGTCAGAGTGAAACCCGATTCACAATGAGACAACACAACAGCAAACTCAGGTCAGAGTGAAACCCCATTCACAATGAGACAACACAACCGTAAAATCAGGTCAGAGTGAAACCCCATTCACAATGAGACAACACAACTGCAAACTCAGGTTAGAGTGAAACCCCATTCACAACGAGACAACGCAACAGCAAACGCAGGTCAGAGTGAAACCCCATTCACAACGAGACAACGCAACGGCAAACTCAGGTCAGACTGAAACCCCATTCACAACGAGACAACGCAACAGCAAATTCAGGTCAGAGTGAAACCCCATTCACAATGAGACAACGCAACAGCAAACTCAGGTCAGAGTGAAACCCCATTCACAATGAGACTACGCAACAGCAAACTCAGGTCAGAGTGAAACACCATTCACAACGACATAACACAACAGCAAACTCAGGTCAGAGTGAAACCCCATTCACAATGAGACAACACAACAGCAAACTCAGGTCAGAGTGAAACCCCATTCACAACGAGACAACACAACAGCAAACTCAGGTCAGAGTGAAACCCCATTCACAATGAAATAACACAACAGCAAACTCAGGTCAGAGTGAAACCGCATTCACAATGAAACAACACAACAGCAAACTCAGGTCAGAGGGAAACCGCATTCACAATGAGACAACACAACAGCAAACTCAGGTCAGAGTGAAACCCCATTCACAACGAGACAACACAACAGCAAACTCAGGTCACAGTGAAACCCCACTCACAACGACACAACACAACTGCAAACTCAGGTCAGAGTGAAACCCCATTCACAATGAGACAACACAACCGTAAAATCAGGTCAGAGTGAAACCCCATTCACAATGAGACAACACAACTGCAAACTAAGGTTAGAGTGAAACCCCATTCACAACGAGACAACGCAACAGCAAACGCAGGTCAGAGTGAAACCCCATTCACAACGAGACAACGCAACGGCAAACTCAGGTCAGACTGAAACCCCATTCACAACGAGACAACGCAACAGCAAACTCAGGTCAGAGTGAAACCCCGTTCACAAGAGACAACACAACAGCAGACTCAGGTCAGAGTGAAACCCCATTCACAACGAGACAACACAACAGAAAACTCAGGTCACAGTGAAACCCCATTCACAACGAGACAACACAACTGCAAACTCAGGTCAGAGTGAAACCCGATTCACAATGAGACAACACAACAGCAAACTCAGGTCAGAGTGAAACCCCATTCACAGTGAGACAACACAACAGCAAACTCAGGGCAGAGTGAAACCCCATTCACAATGAGACAACACAACAGTAAACTCAGGTCAGAGTGAAACCCCATTCACAATGATACAACACAACAGCAAACTCAGGTCTGAGTGAAACCCCATTCACAATGAGACAACACAACCGTAAAATCAGGTCAGAGTGAAACCCCATTCACAATGAGACAACACAACTGCAAACTCAGGTTAGAGTGAAACCCCATTCACAACGAGACAACGCAACAGCAAACGCAGGTCAGAGTGAAACCCCATTCACAACGAGACAACGCAACGGAAAACTCAGGTCAGACTGAAACCCCATTCACAACGAGACAACGCAACAGCAAACTCAGATCAGAGTGAAACCCCATTCACAACGAGCCAACACGACAGAAAACTCAGGTCAGAGTGAAACCCCGTTCACAAGAGACAACACAACAGCAGACTCAGGTCAGAGTGAAACCCCATTCACAACGAGACAACACAACAGAAAACTCAGGTCAGAGTGAAACCCCGTTCACAATGAGACAACACAACAGCAAACTCAAGTCAGAGTGAAACCCCACTCACAACGACACAACACAACTGCAAACTCAGGTCAGAGTGAAATCCCATTCACAATGAAATAACACAACAGCAAACTCAGGTCAGAGTGAAACCGCATTCACAATGAGACAACACAACAGCAAACTCATGTCAGAGTGAAACCCCATTCACAATGAAACAACACAACAGCAAACTCAGGTCAGAGGGAAACCGCATTCACAATGAGACAACACAACAGCAAACTCAGGTCAGAGTGAAACCCCATTCACAACGAGACAACACAACAGCAAACTCAGGTCACAGTGAAACCCCATTCACAACGAGACAACACAACTGCAAACTCAGGTCAGAGTGAAACCCCGTTCACAACGAGACAACACAACAGCAAACTCAGGTCAGAGTGAAACCCCATTCACAACGAGACAACACAACAGCAAACTCAGGTCAGAGTGCAACCCCATTCACAACGAGACAACACAACAGCAAATTCAGGTCAGAGTGAAACCCCACTCACAACGACACAACACAACTGCAAACTAAGGTTAGAGTGAAACCCCATTCACAACGAGACAACGCAACAGCAAACGCAGGTCAGAGTGAAACCCCATTCACAACGAGACAACGCAACGGCAAACTCAGGTCAGACTGAAACCCCATTCACAATGAGACAACACAACAGCAAACTCAGGTCAGAGTGAAACCCCATTCACAATGAAACAACACAACAGCAAACGCAGGTCAGAGTGAAACCCCATTCACAATGAGACAACACAACAGCAAACTCAGGTCAGAGTGAAACCCCATTCACAGTGATACAACACAACAGCAAATTCAAGTCAGAGTGAAACCGCATTCACAACGAGACAACACAACAGCAAACTCAGGTCACAGTGAAACCCCATTCACAACGAGACAACACAACTGCATACTCAGGTCAGAGTGAAACCCCATTCACAACGAGACAACACAACAGAAAACTCAGGTCAGAGTGAAACCCCATTCACAACGAGACAACACAACAGCAAACTCAGGTCAGAGTGCAACCCCATTCACAACGAGACAACACAACAGCAAATTCAGGTCAGAGTGAAACCCCACTCACAACGACACAACACAACTGCAAACTCAGGTCAGAGTGAAATCCCATTCACAATGAGACAACACAACAGCAAACTCAGGTCAGAGTGAAACCCCATTCACAATGAGACAACACAACCGTAATATCAGGTCAGAGTGAAACCCCATTCACAATGAGACAACACAACTGCAAACTCAGGTTAGAGTGAAACCCCATTCACAACGAGACAACGCAACAGCAAACGCAGGTCAGAGTGAAACCCCATTCACAACGAGACAACGCAACGGCAAACTCAGGTCAGACTGAAACCCCATTCACAACGAGACAACGCAACAGCAAACTCAGGTCAGAGTGAAACCCCATTCACAATGAGACAACGCAACAGCAAACTCAGGTCAGAGTGAAACCCCATTCACAATGAGACAACGCAACAGCAAACTCAGGTCAGAGTGAAACCCCTTTCACAATGAGACAACACAACAGCAAACTCAGGTCAGAGTGAAACCCCATTCACAACGAAACAACGCAACAGCAAACTCAGGTCAGAGTGAAACCCCATTCACAACGACATAACACAACAGCAAACTCAGGTCAGAGTGAAACCCCATTCACAATGAGACAACACAACAGCAAACTTAGGTCAGAGTGAAACCCCATTCATAATGAGACAACACAACAGCAAACGCAGGTCAGAGTGAAACCCCATTCACAATGAGACAACACAACAGCAAACTCAGGTCAGAGTGAAACCCCATTCACAGTGAGACAACACAACAGCAAATTCAAGTCAGAGTGAAACCCCATTCACAACGAGACAACAGAACAGCAAACTCAGGTCACAGTGAAACCCCATTCACAACGAGACAACACAACTGCAAACTCAGGTCAGAGTGAAACCCGATTCACAATGAGACAACACAACAGCAAACTCAGGTCAGAGTGAAACCCCATTCACAATGAGACAACACAACCGTAAAATCAGGTCAGAGTGAAACCCCATTCACAATGAGACAACACAACTGCAAACTCAGGTTAGAGTGAAACCCCATTCACAACGAGACAACGCAACAGCAAACGCAGGTCAGAGTGAAACCCCATTCACAACGAGACAACGCAACGGCAAACTCAGGTCAGACTGAAACCCCATTCACAACGAGACAACGCAACAGCAAACTCAGGTCAGAGTGAAACCCCATTCACAATGAGACAACGCAACAGCAAACTCAGGTCAGAGTGAAACCCCATTCACAATGAGACTACGCAACAGCAAACTCAGGTCAGAGTGAAACACCATTCACAACGACATAACACAACAGCAAACTCAGGTCAGAGTGAAACCCCATTCACAATGAGACAACACAACAGCAAACTCAGGTCAGAGTGAAACCCCATTCACAACGAGACAACACAACAGCAAACTCAGGTCAGAGTGAAACCCCATTCACAATGAAATAACACAACAGCAAACTCAGGTCAGAGTGAAACCGCATTCACAATGAAACAACACAACAGCAAACTCAGGTCAGAGGGAAACCGCATTCACAATGAGACAACACAACAGCAAACTCAGGTCAGAGTGAAACCCCATTCACAACGAGACAACACAACAGCAAACTCAGGTCACAGTGAAACCCCATTCACAACGAGACAACACAACTGCAAACTCAGGTCAGAGTGAAACCCCATTCACAACGAGACAACACAACAGCAAACTCAGGTCAGAGTGAAACCCCATTCACAACGAGACAACACAACAGCAAACTCAGGTCAGAGTGCAACCCCATTCACAACGAGACAACACAACAGCAAATTCAGGTCAGTGTGAAACCCCACTCACAACGACACAACACAACTGCAAACTCAGGTCAGAGTGAAACCCCATTCACAATGAGACAACACAACCGTAAAATCAGGTCAGAGTGAAACCCCATTCACAATGAGACAACACAACTGCAAACTAAGGTTAGAGTGAAACCCCATTCACAACGAGACAACGCAACAGCAAACGCAGGTCAGAGTGAAACCCCATTCACAACGAGACAACGCAACGGCAAACTCAGGTCAGACTGAAACCCCATTCACAACGAGACAACGCAACAGCAAACTCAGGTCAGAGTGAAACCCCGTTCACAAGAGACAACACAACAGCAGACTCAGGTCAGAGTGAAACCCCATTCACAACGAGACAACACAACAGAAAACTCAGGTCACAGTGAAACCCCATTCACAACGAGACAACACAACTGCAAACTCAGGTCAGAGTGAAACCCGATTCACAATGAGACAACACAACAGCAAACTCAGGTCAGAGTGAAACCCCATTCACAGTGAGACAACACAACAGCAAACTCAGGGCAGAGTGAAACCCCATTCACAATGAGACAACACAACAGTAACTCAGGTCAGAGTGAAACCCCATTCACAATGATACAACACAACAGCAAACTCAGGTCAGAGGGAAACCCCATTCACAATGAGACAACACAACCGTAAAATCAGGTCAGAGTGAAACCCCATTCACAATGAGACAACACAACTGCAAACTCAGGTTAGAGTGAAACCCCATTCACAACGAGACAACGCAACAGCAAACGCAGGTCAGAGTGAAACCCCATTCACAACGAGACAACGCAACGGAAAACTCAGGTCAGACTGAAACCCCATTCACAACGAGACAACGCAACAGCAAACTCAGATCAGAGTGAAACCCCATTCACAACGAGCCAACACGACAGAAAACTCAGGTCAGAGTGAAACCCCGTTCACAAGAGACAACACAACAGCAGACTCAGGTCAGAGTGAAACCCCATTCACAATGAGACAACACAACCGTAAAATCAGGTCAGAGTGAAACCCCATTCACAATGAGACAACACAACTGCAAACTCAAGTTAGAGTGAAACCCCATTCACAACGAGACAACGCAACAGCAAACGCAGGTCAGAGTGAAACCCCATTCACAACGAGACAACGCAACGGAAAACTCAGGTCAGACTGAAACCCCATTCACAACGAGACAACGCAACAGCAAACTCAGATCAGAGTGAAACCCCATTCACAACGAGCCAACACGACAGAAAACTCAGGTCAGAGTGAAACCCCGTTCACAAGAGACAACACAACAGCAGACTCAGGTCAGAGTGAAACCCCATTCACAACGAGACAACACAACAGAAAACTCAGGTCAGAGTGAAACCCCGTTCACAATGAGACAACACAACAGCAAACTCAAGTCAGAGTGAAACCCCACTCACAACGACACAACACAACTGCAAACTCAGGTCAGAGTGAAATCCCATTCACAATGAAATAACACAACAGCAAACTCAGGTCAGAGTGAAACCGCATTCACAATGAGACAACACAACAGCAAACTCATGTCAGAGTGAAACCCCATTCACAATGAAACAACACAACAGCAAACTCAGGTCAGAGGGAAACCGCATTCACAATGAGACAACACAACAGCAAACTCAGGTCAGAGTGAAACCCCATTCACAACGAGACAACACAACAGCAAACTCAGGTCACAGTGAAACCCCATTCACAACGAGACAACACAACTGCAAACTCAGGTCAGAGTGAAACCCCGTTCACAACGAGACAACACAACAGCAAACTCAGGTCAGAGTGAAACCCCATTCACAACGAGACAACACAACAGCAAACTCAGGTCAGAGTGCAACCCCATTCACAACGAGACAACACAACAGCAAATTCAGGTCAGAGTGAAACCCCACTCACAACGACACAACACAACTGCAAACTAAGGTTAGAGTGAAACCCCATTCACAACGAGACAACGCAACAGCAAACGCAGGTCAGAGTGAAACCCCATTCACAACGAGACAACGCAACGGCAAACTCAGGTCAGACTGAAACCCCATTCACAACGAGACAACGCAACAGCAAACTCAGGTCAGAGTGAAACCCCGTTCACAAGAGACAACACAACAGCAGACTCAGGTCAGAGTGAAACCCCATTCACAACGAGACAACACAACAGAAAACTCAGGTCACAGTGAAACCCCATTCACAACGAGACAACACAACTGCAAACTCAGGTCAGAGTGAAACCCGATTCACAATGAGACAACACAACAGCAAACTCAGGTCAGAGTGAAACCCCATTCACAGTGAGACAACACAACAGCAAACTCAGGGCAGAGTGAAACCCCATTCACAATGAGACAACACAACAGTAAACTCAGGTCAGAGTGAAACCCCATTCACAATGATACAACACAACAGCAAACTCAGGTCTGAGTGAAACCCCATTCACAATGAGACAACACAACCGTAAAATCAGGTCAGAGTGAAACCCCACTCACAACGACACAACACAACTGCAAACTCAGGTCAGAGTGAAATCCCATTCACAATGAGACAACACAACAGCAAACTCAGGTCAGAGTGAAACCCCGTTCACAACGAGACAACGCAACAGCAAACTCAGGTCAGAGTGAAACCCCATTCACAATGAGACAACGCAACAGCAAACTCAGGTCAGAGTGAAACCCCATTCACAACGACATAACACAACAGCAAACTCAGGTCAGAGTGAAACCCCATTCACAATGAGACAACACAACAGCAAACTTAGGTCAGAGTGAAACCCCATTCACAATGAGACAACACAACAGCAAACGCAGGTCAGAGTGAAACCCCATTCACAATGAGACAACACAACAGCAAACTCAGGTCAGAGTGAAACCCCATTCACAGTGAGACAACACAACAGCAAATTCAAGTCAGAGTGAAACCCCATTCACAACGAGACAACAGAACAGCAAACTCAGGTCACAGTGAAACCCCATTCACAACGAGACAACACAACTGCAAACTCAGGTCAGAGTGAAACCCGATTCACAATGAGAAAACACAACAGCAAACTCAGGTCAGAGTGAAACCCCATTCACAGTGAGACAACACAACAGCAAACTCAGGGCAGAGTGAAACCCCATTCACAATGAGACAACACAACAGTAAACTCAGGTCAGAGTGAAACCCCATTCACAATGATACAACACAACAGCAAACTCAGGTCTGAGTGAAACCCCATTCACAATGAGACAACACAACCGTAAAATCAGGTCAGAGTGAAACCCCATTCACAATGAGACAACACAACTGCAAACTCAGGTTAGAGTGAAACCCCATTCACAACGAGACAACGCAACAGCAAATGCAGGTCAGAGTGAAACCCCATTCACAACGAGACAACGCAACGGCAAACTCAGGTCAGACTGAAACCCCATTCACAACGAGACAACGCAACAGCAAACTCAGGTCAGAGTGAAACCCCATTCACAACGAGCCAACACGACAGAAAACTCAGGTCAGAGTGAAACCCCGTTCACAAGAGACAACACAACAGCAGACTCAGGTCAGAGTGAAATCCCATTCACAACGAGACAACACAACAGAAAACTCAGGTCAGAGTGAAACCCCGTTCACAATGAGACAACACAACAGCAAACTCAAGTCAGAGTGAAACCCCACTCACAACGACACAACACAACTGCAAACTCAGGTCAGAGTGAAATCCCATTCACAATGAAATAACACAACAGCAAACTCAGGTCAGAGTGAAACCGCATTCACAATGAGACAACACAACAGCAAACTCATGTCAGAGTGAAACCCCATTCACAATGAAACAACACAACAGCAAACTCAGGTCAGAGGGAAACCGCATTCACAATGAGACAACACAACAGCAAACTCAGGTCAGAGTGAAACCCCATTCACAACGAGACAACACAACAGCAAACTCAGGTCACAGTGAAACCCCATTCACAACGAGACAACACAACTGCAAACTCACGTCAGAGTGAAACCCCGTTCACAACGAGACAACACAACAGCAAACTCAGGTTAGAGTGAAACCCCATTCACAACGAGACAACACAACAGCAAACTCAGGTCAGAGTGCAACCCCATTCACAACGAGACAACACAACAGCAAATTCAGGTCAGAGTGAAACCCCACTCACAACGACACAACACAACTGCAAACTCAGGTCAGAGTGAAATCCCATTCACAATGAGACAACACAACAGCAAACTCAGGTCAGAGTGAAACCCCATTCACAATGAAACAACACAACAGCAAACTCAGGTCAGAGTGAAACCCCATTCACAATGAGACAACACAACCGTAAAATCAGGTCAGAGTGAAACCCCATTCACAATGAGACAACACAACTGCAAACTAAGGTTAGAGTGAAACCCCATTCACAACGAGACAACGCAACAGCAAACGCAGGTCAGAGTGAAACCCCATTCACAACGAGACAACGCAACGGCAAACTCAGGTCAGACTGAAACCCCATTCACAACGAGACAACGCAACAGCAAACTCAGGTCAGAGTGAAACCCCATTCACAATGAGACAACGCAACAGCAAACTCAGGTCAGAGTGAAACCCCATTCACAATGAGACAACGCAACAGCAAACTCAGGTCAGAGTGAAACCCCTTTCACAATGAGACAACACAACAGCAAACTCAGGTCAGAGTGAAACCCCATTCACAACGAAACAACGCAACAGCAAACTCAGGTCAGAGTGAAACCCCATTCACAACGACATAACACAACAGCAAACTCAGGTCAGAGTGAAACCCCATTCACAATGAGACAACACAACAGCAAACTTAGGTCAGAGTGAAACCCCATTCACAATGAGACAACACAACAGCAAACGCAGGTCAGAGTGAAACCCCATTCACAATGAGACAACACAACAGCAAACTCAGGTCAGAGTGAAACCCCATTCACAACGAGACAACAGAACAGCAAACTCAGGTCACAGTGAAACCCCATTCACAACGAGACAACACAACTGCAAACTCAGGTCAGAGTGAAACCCGATTCACAATGAGACAACACAACAGCAAACTCAGGGCAGAGTGAAACCCCATTCACAATGAGACAACACAACAGTAAACTCAGGTCAGAGTGAAACCCCATTCACAATGAGACAACACAACAGCAAACTCAGGTCTGAGTGAAACCCCGTTCACAATGAGACAACACAACCGTAAAATCAGGTCAGAGTGAAACCCCATTCACAATGAGACAACACAACTGCAAACTCAGGTTAGAGTGAAACCCCATTCACAACGAGACAACGCAACAGCTAACGCAGGTCAGAGTGAAACCCCATTCACAACGAGACAACGCAACGGCAAACTCAGGTCAGACTGAAACCCCATTCACAACGAGACAACGCAACAGCAAACTCAGGTCAGAGTGAAACCCCATTCACAACGAGCCAACACGACAGAAAACTCAGGTCAGAGTGAAACCCCGTTCACAAGAGACAACACAACAGCAGACTCAGGTCAGAGTGAAACCCCATTCACAACGAGACAACACAACAGAAAACTCAGGTCAGAGTGAAACCCCGTTCACAATGAGACAACACAACAGCAAACTCAAGTCAGAGTGAAACCCCACTCACAACGACACAACACAACTGCAAACTCAGGTCAGAGTGAAATCCCATTCACAATGAAATAACACAACAGCAAACTCAGGTCAGAGTGAAACCGCATTCACAATGAGACAACACAACAGCAAACTCATGTCAGAGTGAAACCCCATTCACAATGAAACAACACAACAGCAAACTCAGGTCAGAGGGAAACCGCATTCACAATGAGACAACACAACAGCAAACTCAGGTCAGAGTGAAACCCCATTCACAACGAGACAACACAACAGCAAACTCAGGTCACAGTGAAACCCCATTCACAACGAGACAACACAACTGCAAACTCACGTCAGAGTGAAACCCCGTTCACAACGAGACAACACAACAGCAAACTCAGGTTAGAGTGAAACCCCATTCACAACGAGACAACACAACAGCAAACTCAGGTCAGAGTGCAACCCCATTCACAACGAGACAACACAACAGCAAATTCAGGTCAGAGTGAAACCCCACTCACAACGACACAACACAACTGCAAACTCAGGTCAGAGTGAAATCCCATTCACAATGAGACAACACAACAGCAAACTCAGGTCAGAGTGAAACCCCATTCACAATGAAACAACACAACAGCAAACTCAGGTCAGAGTGAAACCCCATTCACAATGAGACAACACAACCGTAAAATCAGGTCAGAGTGAAACCCCATTCACAATGAGACAACACAACTGCAAACTAAGGTTAGAGTGAAACCCCATTCACAACGAGACAACGCAACAGCAAACGCAGGTCAGAGTGAAACCCCATTCACAACGAGACAACGCAACGGCAAACTCAGGTCAGACTGAAACCCCATTCACAACGAGACAACGCAACAGCAAACTCAGGTCAGAGTGAAACCCCATTCACAATGAGACAACGCAACAGCAAACTCAGGTCAGAGTGAAACCCCATTCACAATGAGACAACGCAACAGCAAACTCAGGTCAGAGTGAAACCCCTTTCACAATGAGACAACACAACAGCAAACTCAGGTCAGAGTGAAACCCCATTCACAACGAAACAACGCAACAGCAAACTCAGGTCAGAGTGAAACCCCATTCACAACGACATAACACAACAGCAAACTCAGGTCAGAGTGAAACCCCATTCACAATGAGACAACACAACAGCAAACTTAGGTCAGAGTGAAACCCCATTCACAATGAGACAACACAACAGCAAACGCAGGTCAGAGTGAAACCCCATTCACAATGAGACAACACAACAGCAAACTCAGGTCAGAGTGAAACCCCATTCACAGTGAGACAACACAACAGCAAATTCAAGTCAGAGTGAAACCCCATTCACAACGAGACAACAGAACAGCAAACTCAGGTCACAGTGAAACCCCATTCACAACGAGACAACACAACTGCAAACTCAGGTCAGAGTGAAACCCGATTCACAATGAGACAACACAACAGCAAACTCAGGGCAGAGTGAAACCCCATTCACAATGAGACAACACAACAGTAAACTCAGGTCAGAGTGAAACCCCATTCACAATGAGACAACACAACAGCAAACTCAGGTCTGAGTGAAACCCCATTCACAATGAGACAACACAACCGTAAAATCAGGTCAGAGTGAAACCCCATTCACAATGAGACAACACAACTGCAAACTCAGGTTAGAGTGAAACCCCATTCACAACGAGACAACGCAACAGCTAACGCAGGTCAGAGTGAAACCCCATTCACAACGAGACAACGCAACGGCAAACTCAGGTCAGACTGAAACCCCATTCACAACGAGACAACGCAACAGCAAACTCAGGTCAGAGTGAAACCCCATTCACAACGAGCCAACACGACAGAAAACTCAGGTCAGAGTGAAACCCCGTTCACAAGAGACAACACAACAGCAGACTCAGGTCAGAGTGAAACCCCATTCACAACGAGACAACACAACAGAAAACTCAGGTCAGAGTGAAACCCCGTTCACAATGAGACAACACAACAGCAAACTCAAGTCAGAGTGAAACCCCACTCACAACGACACAACACAACTGCAAACTCAGGTCAGAGTGAAATCCCATTCACAATGAGACAACACAACAGCAAACTCAGGTCAGAGTGAAACCCCATTCAAAACGAGACAACAGAAGAGCAAACTCAGGTCAGAGTGAAATCCTATTCACAATGAGACAACACAACAGCAAACTCAGGTCAGAGTGAAACCCCATTCACAATGAGACAACGCAACAGCAAACTCAGGTCAGAGTGAAACCCCATTCACAATGAGACAACGCAACAGCAAACTCAGGTCAGAGTGAAACCCCTTTCACAATGAGACAACACAACAGCAAACTCAGGTCAGAGTGAAACCCCATTCACAACGAAACAACGCAACAGCAAACTCAGGTCAGAGTGAAACCCCATTCACAACGACATAACACAACAGCAAACTCAGGTCAGAGTGAAACCCCATTCACAATGAGACAACACAACAGCAAACTTAGGTCAGAGTGAAACCCCATTCACAATGAGACAACACAACAGCAAACGCAGGTCAGAGTGAAACCCCATTCACAATGAGACAACACAACAGCAAACTCAGGTCAGAGTGAAACCCCATTCACAACGAGACAACAGAACAGCAAACTCAGGTCACAGTGAAACCCCATTCACAACGAGACAACACAACTGCAAACTCAGGTCAGAGTGAAACCCGATTCACAATGAGACAACACAACAGCAAACTCAGGGCAGAGTGAAACCCCATTCACAATGAGACAACACAACAGTAAACTCAGGTCAGAGTGAAACCCCATTCACAATGAGACAACACAACAGCAAACTCAGGTCTGAGTGAAACCCCGTTCACAATGAGACAACACAACCGTAAAATCAGGTCAGAGTGAAACCCCATTCACAATGAGACAACACAACTGCAAACTCAGGTTAGAGTGAAACCCCATTCACAACGAGACAACGCAACAGCTAACGCAGGTCAGAGTGAAACCCCATTCACAACGAGACAACGCAACGGCAAACTCAGGTCAGACTGAAACCCCATTCACAACGAGACAACGCAACAGCAAACTCAGGTCAGAGTGAAACCCCATTCACAACGAGCCAACACGACAGAAAACTCAGGTCAGAGTGAAACCCCGTTCACAAGAGACAACACAACAGCAGACTCAGGTCAGAGTGAAACCCCATTCACAACGAGACAACACAACAGAAAACTCAGGTCAGAGTGAAACCCCGTTCACAATGAGACAACACAACAGCAAACTCAAGTCAGAGTGAAACCCCACTCACAACGACACAACACAACTGCAAACTCAGGTCAGAGTGAAATCCCATTCACAATGAAATAACACAACAGCAAACTCAGGTCAGAGTGAAACCGCATTCACAATGAGACAACACAACAGCAAACTCATGTCAGAGTGAAACCCCATTCACAATGAAACAACACAACAGCAAACTCAGGTCAGAGGGAAACCGCATTCACAATGAGACAACACAACAGCAAACTCAGGTCAGAGTGAAACCCCATTCACAACGAGACAACACAACAGCAAACTCAGGTCACAGTGAAACCCCATTCACAACGAGACAACACAACTGCAAACTCACGTCAGAGTGAAACCCCGTTCACAACGAGACAACACAACAGCAAACTCAGGTTAGAGTGAAACCCCATTCACAACGAGACAACACAACAGCAAACTCAGGTCAGAGTGCAACCCCATTCACAACGAGACAACACAACAGCAAATTCAGGTCAGAGTGAAACCCCACTCACAACGACACAACACAACTGCAAACTCAGGTCAGAGTGAAATCCCATTCACAATGAGACAACACAACAGCAAACTCAGGTCAGAGTGAAACCCCATTCACAATGAAACAACACAACAGCAAACTCAGGTCAGAGTGAAACCCCATTCACAATGAGACAACACAACCGTAAAATCAGGTCAGAGTGAAACCCCATTCACAATGAGACAACACAACTGCAAACTAAGGTTAGAGTGAAACCCCATTCACAACGAGACAACGCAACAGCAAACGCAGGTCAGAGTGAAACCCCATTCACAACGAGACAACGCAACGGCAAACTCAGGTCAGACTGAAACCCCATTCACAACGAGACAACGCAACAGCAAACTCAGGTCAGAGTGAAACCCCATTCACAATGAGACAACGCAACAGCAAACTCAGGTCAGAGTGAAACCCCATTCACAATGAGACAACGCAACAGCAAACTCAGGTCAGAGTGAAACCCCTTTCACAATGAGACAACACAACAGCAAACTCAGGTCAGAGTGAAACCCCATTCACAACGAAACAACGCAACAGCAAACTCAGGTCAGAGTGAAACCCCATTCACAACGACATAACACAACAGCAAACTCAGGTCAGAGTGAAACCCCATTCACAATGAGACAACACAACAGCAAACTTAGGTCAGAGTGAAACCCCATTCACAATGAGACAACACAACAGCAAACGCAGGTCAGAGTGAAACCCCATTCACAATGAGACAACACAACAGCAAACTCAGGTCAGAGTGAAACCCCATTCACAGTGAGACAACACAACAGCAAATTCAAGTCAGAGTGAAACCCCATTCACAACGAGACAACAGAACAGCAAACTCAGGTCACAGTGAAACCCCATTCACAACGAGACAACACAACTGCAAACTCAGGTCAGAGTGAAACCCGATTCACAATGAGACAACACAACAGCAAACTCAGGGCAGAGTGAAACCCCATTCACAATGAGACAACACAACAGTAAACTCAGGTCAGAGTGAAACCCCATTCACAATGAGACAACACAACAGCAAACTCAGGTCTGAGTGAAACCCCATTCACAATGAGAGAACACAACCGTAAAATCAGGTCAGAGTGAAACCCCATTCACAATGAGACAACACAACTGCAAACTCAGGTTAGAGTGAAACCCCATTCACAACGAGACAACGCAACAGCTAACGCAGGTCAGAGTGAAACCCCATTCACAACGAGACAACGCAACGGCAAACTCAGGTCAGACTGAAACCCCATTCACAACGAGACAACGCAACAGCAAACTCAGGTCAGAGTGAAACCCCATTCACAACGAGCCAACACGACAGAAAACTCAGGTCAGAGTGAAACCCCGTTCACAAGAGACAACACAACAGCAGACTCAGGTCAGAGTGAAACCCCATTCACAACGAGACAACACAACAGAAAACTCAGGTCAGAGTGAAACCCCGTTCACAATGAGACAACACAACAGCAAACTCAAGTCAGAGTGAAACCCCACTCACAACGACACAACACAACTGCAAACTCAGGTCAGAGTGAAATCCCATTCACAATGAGACAACACAACAGCAAACTCAGGTCAGAGTGAAACCCCATTCAAAACGAGACAACAGAAGAGCAAACTCAGGTCAGAGTGAAATCCTATTCACAATGAGACAACACAACAGCAAACTCAGGTCAGAGTGAAACCCCATTCACAATGAGACAACACAACAGCAAACTCAGGTCAGAGTGAAACCCCATTCACAGTGAGACAACACAACAGCAAACTCAGGTCAGAGTGAATCCCCATTCACAACGAGACAACGCAACGGCAAACTCAGGTCAGAGTGAAACCCCATTCACAACGAGATAACGCAACAGCAAACTCAGGTCAGTGTGAAACCCCATTCACAATGAGACAACGCAACAGCAAACTCAGGTCAGAGTGAAACCCCATTCACAACGAGACAACACAACAGCAAACTCAGGTCAGAGTGAAACCCCATTCAAAACGAGACAACAGAAGAGCAAACTCAGGTCAGAGTGAAACCCTATTCACAATGAGACAACACAACAGCAAACTCAGGTCAGAGTGAAACCCCATTCAAAATGAGACAACACAACAGCAAACTCAGGTCAGAGTGAAACCCCATTTACAATGAGACAACACAACAGCAAACTCAGGTCAGAGTGAAACCCCATTCACAATGAGACAACACAACAGCAAACTCAGGTCAGAGTGAAACCCCATTCACAGTGAGACAACACAACAGCAAATTCAAGTCAGTGTGAAACCCCATTCACAACGAGACAACAGAACAGCAAACTCAGGTCACAGTGAAACACCATTCACAACGAGACAACACAACTGCAAACTCAGGTCAGAGTGAAACCCCATTCACAGTGAGACAACACAACAGCAAACTCAGGGCAGAGTGAAACCCCATTCACAATGAGACAACACAACAGTAAACTCAGGTCACAGTGAAACCCCATTCACAACGAAACAACGCAACAGCAAACTCAGGTCAGAGTGAAACCCCATTCACAACGACATAACACAACAGCAAACTCAGGTCAGAGTGAAACCCCATTCACAATGAGACAACACAACAGCAAACTTAGGTCAGAGTGAAACCCCATTCACAATGAGACAACACAACAGCAAACGCAGGTCAGAGTGAAACCCCATTCACAATGAGACAACACAACAGCAAACTCAGGTCAGAGTGAAACCCCATTCACAGTGAGACAACACAACAGCAAATTCAAGTCAGAGTGAAACCCCATTCACAACGAGACAACAGAACAGCAAACTCAGGTCACAGTGAAACCCCATTCACAACGAGACAACACAACTGCAAACTCAGGTCAGAGTGAAACCCGATTCACAATGAGACAACACAACAGCAAACTCAGGGCAGAGTGAAACCCCATTCACAATGAGACAACACAACAGTAAACTCAGGTCAGAGTGAAACCCCATTCACAATGAGACAACACAACAGCAAACTCAGGTCTGAGTGAAACCCCATTCACAATGAGACAACACAACCGTAAAATCAGGTCAGAGTGAAACCCCATTCACAATGAGACAACACAACTGCAAACTCAGGTTAGAGTGAAACCCCATTCACAACGAGACAACGCAACAGCTAACGCAGGTCAGAGTGAAACCCCATTCACAACGAGACAACGCAACGGCAAACTCAGGTCAGACTGAAACCCCATTCACAACGAGACAACGCAACAGCAAACTCAGGTCAGAGTGAAACCCCATTCACAACGAGCCAACACGAGAGAAAAATCAGGTCAGAGTGAAACCCCGTTCACAAGAGACAACACAACAGCAGACTCAGGTCAGAGTGAAACCCCATTCACAACGAGACAACACAACAGAAAACTCAGGTCAGAGTGAAACCCCGTTCACAATGAGACAACACAACAGCAAACTCAAGTCAGAGTGAAACCCCACTCACAACGACACAACACAACTGCAAACTCAGGTCAGAGTGAAATCCCATTCACAATGAGACAACACAACAGCAAACTCAGGTCAGAGTGAAACCCCATTCAAAACGAGACAACAGAAGAGCAAACTCAGGTCAGAGTGAAATCCTATTCACAATGAGACAACACAACAGCAAACTCAGGTCAGAGTGAAACCCCATTCACAATGAGACAACACAACAGCAAACTCAGGTCAGAGTGAAACCCCATTCACAGTGAGACAACACAACAGCAAACTCAGGTCAGAGTGAATCCCCATTCACAACGAGACAACGCAACGGCAAACTCAGGTCAGAGTGAAACCCCATTCACAACGAGATAACGCAACAGCAAACTCAGGTCAGTGTGAAACCCCATTCACAATGAGACAACGCAACAGCAAACTCAGGTCAGAGTGAAACCCCATTCACTACGAGACAACACAACAGCAAACTCAGGTCAGAGTGAAACCCCATTCAAAACGAGACAACAGAAGAGCAAACTCAGGTCAGAGTGAAACCCTATTCACAATGAGACAACACAACAGCAAACTCAGGTCAGAGTGAAACCCCATTCAAAATGAGACAACACAACAGCAAACTCAGGTCAGAGTGAAACCCCATTCACAATGAGACAACACAACAGCAAACTCAGGTCAGAGTGAAACCCCATTCACAATGAGACAACACAACAGCAAACTCAGGTCAGAGTGAAACCCCATTCACAGTGAGACAACACAACAGCAAATTCAAGTCAGAGTGAAACCCCATTCACAACGAGACAACAGAACAGCAAACTCAGGTCACAGTGAAACACCATTCACAACGAGACAACACAACTGCAAACTCAGGTCAGAGTGAAACCCCATTCACAGTGAGACAACACAACAGCAAACTCAGGGCAGAGTGAAACCCCATTCACAATGAGACAACACAACAGTAAACTCAGGTCACAGTGAAACCCCATTCACAATGAGACAACACAACTGCAAACTCAGGTTAGAGTGAAACCCCATTCACAACGAGACAACGCAACAGCAAACGCTGGTCAGAGTGAAACCCCATTCACAACGAGACAACGCAACGGCAAACTCAGGTCAGACTGAAACCCCATTCACAACGAGACAACGCAACAGCAAACTCAGGTCAGAGTGAAACCCCATTCACAACGAGCCAACACGACAGAAAACTCAGGTCAGAGTGAAACCCCGTTCACAAGAGACAACACAACAGCAGACTCAGGTCAGAGTGAAACCCCATTCACAACGAGACAACACAACAGAAAACTCAGGTCAGAGTGAAACCCCGTTCACAATGAGACAACACAACAGCAAACTCAAGTCAGAGTGAAACCCCACTCACAACGACACAACACAACTGCAAACTCAGGTCAGAGTGAAATCCCATTCACAATGAGACAACACAACAGCAAACTCAGGTCAGAGTGAAACCCCATTCAAAACGAGACAACAGAAGAGCAAACTCAGGTCAGAGTGAAATCCTATTCACAATGAGACAACACAACAGCAACCTCAGGTCAGAGTGAAACCCCATTCACAATGAGACAACACAACAGCAAACTCAGGTCAGAGTGAAACCCCATTCACAATGAGACAACACAACAGCAAACTCAGGTCAGAGTGAAACCCCATTCACAATGAGACAACACAACAGCAAACTCAGGACAGAGTGAAAACCCATTCACAACGAGAGAACACAACAGCAAACTCAGGTCACAGTGAAACCCCATTCAAAACTAGACAACAGAACAGCAAAATCAGGTCACATTGAAACGCCATTCACAACGAGACAACACAACAGCAAACTCAGGTCAGAGTGAAACTCCATTCACAACGAGACAACACAACAGCAAACTCAGGTCAGAGTGAAACCCCATTCACATCGAGACAACACAACAGCAAACTCAGGTCAGAGTGAAACCCCATTCACAACGAGACAACACAACAGCAAACTCAGGTCACAGTGAAACCCCATTCACAACGAGACACCAAAACAGCAAACTCAGGTCAGAGTGAAACCCCATTCACAATGAGACAACAAAACAGCAAACTCAGGTCAGAGTGAAACCCCATTCACAACGAGACAACACAACAGCAAACTCAGGTCAGAGTGAAACCCCATTCACAACGAGACAACACAACAGCAAACTCAGGTCAGAGTGAAACCCCATTCACAACGAGACAACGCAACAGCAAACTCAGGTCAGAGTGAAACCCCATTCACAACGAGACAACACAACAGCAAACTCAGGTCAGAGTGAAACCCCATTCACAATGAAACAACACAACAGCAAACTCAGGTCAGAGTGAAACCCCATTCACAATGAGACAACACAACCGTAAAATCAGGTCAGAGTGAAACCCCATTCACAATGAGACAACACAACTGCAAACTAAGGTTAGAGTGAAACCCCATTCACAACGAGACAACGCAACAGCAAACGCAGGTCAGAGTGAAACCCCATTCACAACGAGACAACGCAACGGCAAACTCAGGTCAGACTGAAACCCCATTCACAACGAGACAACGCAACAGCAAACTCAGGTCAGAGTGAAACCCCATTCACAATGAGACAACGCAACAGCAAACTCAGGTCAGAGTGAAACCCCATTCACAATGAGACAACGCAACAGCAAACTCAGGTCAGAGTGAAACCCCTTTCACAATGAGACAACACAACAGCAAACTCAGGTCAGAGTGAAACCCCATTCACAACGAAACAACGCAACAGCAAACTCAGGTCAGAGTGAAACCCCATTCACAACGACATAACACAACAGCAAACTCAGGTCAGAGTGAAACCCCATTCACAATGAGACAACACAACAGCAAACTTAGGTCAGAGTGAAACCCCATTCACAATGAGACAACACAACAGCAAACGCAGGTCAGAGTGAAACCCCATTCACAATGAGACAACACAACAGCAAACTCAGGTCAGAGTGAAACCCCATTCACAGTGAGACAACACAACAGCAAATTCAAGTCAGAGTGAAACCCCATTCACAACGAGACAACAGAACAGCAAACTCAGGTCACAGTGAAACCCCATTCACAACGAGACAACACAACTGCAAACTCAGGTCAGAGTGAAACCCGATTCACAATGAGACAACACAACAGCAAACTCAGGGCAGAGTGAAACCCCATTCACAATGAGACAACACAACAGTAAACTCAGGTCAGAGTGAAACCCCATTCACAATGAGACAACACAACAGCAAACTCAGGTCTGAGTGAAACCCCATTCACAATGAGACAACACAACCGTAAAATCAGGTCAGAGTGAAACCCCATTCACAATGAGACAACACAACTGCAAACTCAGGTTAGAGTGAAACCCCATTCACAACGAGACAACGCAACAGCTAACGCAGGTCAGAGTGAAACCCCATTCACAACGAGACAACGCAACGGCAAACTCAGGTCAGACTGAAACCCCATTCACAACGAGACAACGCAACAGCAAACTCAGGTCAGAGTGAAACCCCATTCACAACGAGCCAACACGACAGAAAACTCAGGTCAGAGTGAAACCCCGTTCACAAGAGACAACACAACAGCAGACTCAGGTCAGAGTGAAACCCCATTCACAACGAGACAACACAACAGAAAACTCAGGTCAGAGTGAAACCCCGTTCACAATGAGACAACACAACAGCAAACTCAAGTCAGAGTGAAACCCCACTCACAACGACACAACACAACTGCAAACTCAGGTCAGAGTGAAATCCCATTCACAATGAGACAACACAACAGCAAACTCAGGTCAGAGTGAAACCCCATTCAAAACGAGACAACAGAAGAGCAAACTCAGGTCAGAGTGAAATCCTATTCACAATGAGACAACACAACAGCAAACTCAGGTCAGAGTGAAACCCCATTCACAATGAGACAACACAACAGCAAACTCAGGTCAGAGTGAAACCCCATTCACAGTGAGACAACACAACAGCAAACTCAGGTCAGAGTGAATCCCCATTCACAACGAGACAACGCAACGGCAAACTCAGGTCAGAGTGAAACCCCATTCACAACGAGATAACGCAACAGCAAACTCAGGTCAGTGTGAAACCCCATTCACAATGAGACAACGCAACAGCAAACTCAGGTCAGAGTGAAACCCCATTCACAACGACATAACACAACAGCAAACTCAGGTCAGAGTGAAACCCCATTCACAATGAGACAACACAACAGCAAACTTAGGTCAGAGTGAAACCCCATTCACAATGAGACAACACAACAGCAAACGCAGGTCAGAGTGAAACCCCATTCACAATGAGACAACACAACAGCAAACTCAGGTCAGAGTGAAACCCCATTCACAATGAGACAACACAACAGCAAACTCAGGTCAGAGTGAAACCCCATTCACAATGAGACAACACAACAGCAAACTCAGGTCAGAGTGAAACCCCATTCACAGTGAGACAACACAACAGCAAATTCAAGTCAGAGTGAAACCCCATTCACAACGAGACAACAGAACAGCAAACTCAGGTCACAGTGAAACACCATTCACAACGAGACAACACAACTGCAAACTCAGGTCAGAGTGAAACCCCATTCACAGTGAGACAACACAACAGCAAACTCAGGGCAGAGTGAAACCCCATTCACAATGAGACAACACAACAGTAAACTCAGGTCACAGTGAAACCCCATTCACAATGAGACAACACAACTGCAAACTCAGGTTAGAGTGAAACCCCATTCACAACGAGACAACGCAACAGCAAACGCTGGTCAGAGTGAAACCCCATTCACAACGAGACAACGCAACGGCAAACTCATGTCAGACTGAAACCCCATTCACAACGAGACAACGCAACAGCAAACTCAGGTCAGAGTGAAACCCCATTCACAACGAGCCAACACGACAGAAAACTCCGGTCAGAGTGAAACCCCGTTCACAAGAGACAACACAACAGCAGACTCAGGTCAGAGTGAAACCCCATTCACAACTAGACAACACAACAGAAAACTCAGGTCAGAGTGAAACCCCGTTCACAATGAGACAACACAACAGCAAACTCAAGTCAGAGTGAAACCCCACTCACAACGACACAACACAACTGCAAACTCAGGTCAAAGTGAAATCCCATTCACAATGAGACAACACAACAGCAAACTCAGGTCAGAGTGAAACCCCATTCAAAACGAGACAACAGAAGAGCAAACTCAGGTCAGAGTGAAATCCTATTCACAATGAGACAACACAACAGCAACCTCAGGTCAGAGTGAAACCCCATTCACAATGAGACAACACAACAGCAAACTCAGGTCAGAGTGAAACCCCATTCACAATGAGACAACACAACAGCAAACTCAGGTCAGAGTGAAACCCCATTCACAATGAGACAACACAACAGCAAACTCAGGACAGAGTGAAAACCCATTCACAACGAGAGAACACAACAGCAAACTCAGGTCACAGTGAAACCCCATTCAAAACTAGACAACAGAACAGCAAAATCAGGTCACATTGAAACGCCATTCACAACGAGACAACACAACAGCAAACTCAGGTCAGAGTGAAACTCCATTCACAACGAGACAACACAACAGCAAACTCAGGTCAGAGTGAAACCCCATTCACATCGAGACAACACAACAGCAAACTCAGGTCAGAGTGAAACCCCATTCACAACGAGACAACACAACAGCAAACTCAGGTCACAGTGAAACCCCATTCACAACGAGACACCAAAACAGCAAACTCAGGTCAGAGTGAAACCCCATTCACAATGAGACAACAAAACAGCAAACTCAGGTCAGAGTGAAACCCCATTCACAACGAGACAACACAACAGCAAACTCAGGTCAGAGTGAAACCCCATTCACAACGAGACAACACAACAGCAAACTCAGGTCAGAGTGAAACCCCATTCACAACGAGACAACGCAACAGCAAACTCAGGTCAGAGTGAAACCCCATTCACAACGAGACAACACAACAGCAAACTCAGGTCAGAGTGAAACCCCATTCACGAGACAACACAACAGCAAACTCAGGTCAGAGTGAAACCCCATTCACAACGCGACAACACAACAGCAAACTCAGGACAGAGTGAAACCCCATTCACAACGAGACAACACAACAGCAAACTCAGGTCAGAGTGAAACCCCATTCAAAACGAGACAACAGAACAGCAAACTCAGGTCAGAGTGAAACCCCATTCACAACGAGACAACACAACAGCAAACTCAGGTCAGAGTGAAACCCCATTCAAAACGAGACAACAGAAGAGCAAACTCAGGTCAGAGTGAAACCCTATTCACAACGAGACAACACAACAGCAAACTCAGGTCACAGTGAAACCCCATTCACAACGAGACACCAAAACAGCAAACTCAGGTCAGAGTGAAACCCCATTCACAATGAGACAACAAAACAGCAAACTCAGGTCAGAGTGAAACCCCATTCACAATGAGACAACACAACAGCAAACTCAGGTCAGAGTGAAACCCCATTCACAGTGAGACAACACAACAGCAAACTCAGGTCAGAGTGAATCCCCATTCACAACGAGACAACGCAACGGCAAACTCAGGTCAGAGTGAAACCCCATTCACAATGAGATAACGCAACAGCAAACTCAGGTCAGTGTGAAACCCCATTCACAATGAGACAACGCAACAGCAAACTCAGGTCAGAGTGAAACCCCATTCACAACGAGACAACACAACAGCAAACTCAGGTCAGAGTGAAACCCCATTCAAAACGAGACAACAGAAGAGCAAACTCAGGTCAGAGTGAAACCCTATTCACAATGAGACAACACAACAGCAAACTCAGGTCAGAGTGAAACCCCATTCACAATGAGACAACACAACAGCAAACTCAGGTCAGAGTGAAACCCCATTCACAATGAGACAACACAACAGCAAACTCAGGTCAGAGTGAAACCCCATTCACAATGAGACAACACAACAGCAAAATCATGTCAGAGTGAAACCCCATTCACAACGAGACAACACAACAGCAAACTCAGGTCAGAGTGAAACCCCATTCACAACGAGACAACACAACAGCAAACTCAGGTCAGATTGAAACCCCATTCACAATGAGACAACACAACAGCAAACTCAGGTCAGAGTGAAACCCCATTCACAGTGAGACAACACAACAGCAAACTCAGGTCAGAGTGAATCCCCATTCACAACGAGACAACGCAACGGCAAACTCAGGTCAGAGTGAAACCCCATTCACAATGAGACAACGCAACAGCAAACTCAGGTCAGAGTGAAACCCCATTCACAACGAGACAACACAACAGCAAACTCAGGTCAGAGTGAAACCCCATTCATAACGCGACAACTCAACAGCAAACTCAGGACAGAGTGAAACCCCATCCACAACGAGAGAACACAACAGCAAACTCAGGTCACAGTGAAACCCCATTCAAAACGAGACAACAGAACAGCAAAATCAGGTCACATTGAAACGCCATTCACAACGAGACAACACAACAGCAAACTCAGGTCAGAGTGAAACCCCATTCACAACGAGACAACACAACAGCAAACTCAGGTCAGAGTGAAACCCCATTCACATCGAGACAACACAACAGCAAACTCAGGTCAGAGTGAAACCCCATTCAAAACGAGACAACACAACAGCAAACTCAGGTCACAGTGAAACCCCATTCACAACGAGACACCAAAACAGCAAACTCAGGTCAGAGTGAAACCCCATTCACAATGAGACAACAAAACAGCAAACTCAGGTCAGAGTGAAACCCCATTCACAGCGAGACAACACAACAGCAAACTCAGGTCAGAGTGAAACCCCATTCACAAAGAGACAATACAACACCAAACTCAGGTCAGAGTGAAACCCCATTCACAACGAGACAACACAACAGCAAACTCAGGTCAGAGTGAAACCCCATTCAAAACGAGACAACACAACAGCAAACTCAGGTCAGAGTGCAAACCCATTCACAACGAGACAACACAACAGCAAACACAGGTCAGAGTGAAACCCCATTCACAACGCGACAACACAACTGCAAACTCAGGTCAGAGTGAAACCCCATTCACAACGAGACAACACAACAGCAAACTCAGATCAGAGTGAAACCCCGTTCACAAGAGACAACACAACAGCAAACTCAGGCCAGAGTGAAACCCCATTCACAATGAGACAACACAACTGCAAACTCAAGTCAGAGTGAAACCCCATTCACAACGAGCCAACACAACAGAAAACTCAGGTCAGAGTGAAACCCCGTTCACAAGAGACAACACAACAGCAGACTCAGGTCAGAGTGAAACCCCATTCGCAACGAGACAACACAACAGAAAACTCAGGTCAGAGTGAAACCCCGTTCACAAGAGACAACACAACAGCAAACTCAGGTCAGAGTGAAACCCCATTCACAGTGAGACAACACAACAGCAAACTCAAGTCAGAGTGAAACCCCATTCACAACGAGACAACACAACAGCAAACTGAGGTCACAGTGAAACCCCATTCACAACGAGACAACACAACTGGAAACTCAGGTCAGAGTGAAACCCCACTCACAACGACACAACACAACTGCAAACTCAGGTCAGAGTGAAATCCCATTCACAATGAGACAACACAACAGCAAACTCAGGTCAGAGTGAAACCCCATTCAAAACGAGACAACAGAAGAGCAAACTCAGGTCAGAGAGAAACCCCATTCACAGTGAGACAACACAACAGCAGACTCAGGTCAGAGTGAATCCCCATTCACAACGAGAAAACGCAACGTCAAACTCAGGTCAGAGTGAAACCCCATTCACAAGGAGACAACGCAACAGCAAACTCAGGTCAGAGTGAAACCCCATTCACAACGAGCCAACACGACAGAAAACTCAGGTCAGAGTGAAACCCCGTTCACAAGAGACAACACAACAGCAGACTCAGGTCAGAGTGAAACCCCGTTCACAAGAGACAACACAACAGCAAACTCAGGTCACAGTGAAACCCCATTCACAACGAGACACCAAAACAGCAAACTCAGGTCAGAGTGAAACCCCGTTCACAATGAGACAACACAACAGCAAACTCAAGTCAGAGTGAAACCCCACTCACAACGACACAACACAACTGCAAACTCATGTCAGAGTGAAATCCCATTCACAATGAGACAACACAACAGCAAACTCAGGTCAGAGTGAAACCCCATTCAAAACAAGACAACAGAAGAGCAAACTCAGGTCAGAGTGAAATCCTATTCACAATGAGACAACACAACAGCAAACTCAGGTCAGAGTGAAACTCCATTCACAATGAGACAACACAACAGCAAACTCAGGTCAGAGTGAAACCCCATTCACAATGAGACAACACAACAGCAAACTCAGGTCAGAGTGAAACCCCATTCACAATGAGACAACACAACAGCAAACTCAGGACAGAGTGAAAACCCATTCACAACGAGAGAACACAACAGCAAACTCAGGTCAGAGTGAAACCCCATTCAAAACGAGACAACAGAACAGCAAAATCAGGTCACATTGAAACGCCATTCACAACGAGACAACACAACAGCAAACTCAGGTCAGAGTGAAACTCCATTCACAACGAGACAACACAACAGCAAACTCAGGTCAGAGTGAAACCCCATTCACATCGAGACAACACAACAGCAAACTCAGGTCAGAGTGAAACCCCATTCACAACGAGACAACACAACAGCAAACTCAGGTCACAGTGAAACCCCATTCACAACGAGACACCAAAACAGCAAACTCAGGTCAGAGTGAAACCCCATTCACAATGAGACAACAAAACAGCAAACTCAGGTCAGAGTGAAACCCCATTCACAACGAGACAACACAACAGCAAACTCAGGTCAGAGTGAAACCCCATTCACAACGAGACAACACAACAGCAAACTCAGGTCAGAGTGAAACCCCATTCACAATGAGACAACGCAACAGCAAACTCAGGTCAGAGTGAAACCCCATTCACAACGAGACAACACAACAGCAAACTCAGGTCAGAGTGAAACCCCATTCACGAGACAACACAACAGCAAACTCAGGTCAGAGTGAAACCCCATTCACAACGCGACAACACAACAGCAAACTCAGGACAGAATGAAACCCCATTCACAACGAGACAACAGAACAGCAAACTCAGGTCAGAGTGAAACCCCATTCAAAACGAGACAACAGAACAGCAAACTCAGGTCAGAGTGAAACCCCATTCACAACGAGACAACACAACAGCAAACTGAGGTCAGAGTGAAACCCCATTCAAAACGAGACAACAGAAGAGCAAACTCAGGTCAGAGTGAAACCCTATTCACAACGAGACAACACAACAGCAAACTCAGGTCACAGTGAAACCCCATTCACAACGAGACACCAAAACAGCAAACTCAGGTCAGAGTGAAACCCCATTCACAATGAGACAACAAAACAGCAAACTCAGGTCAGAGTGAAACCCATTCACAATGAGACAACACAACAGCAAACTCAGGTCAGAGTGAAACCCCATTCACAGTGAGACAACACAACAGCAAACTCAGGTCAGAGTGAATCCCCATTCACAACGAGACAACGCAACGGCAAACTCAGGTCAGAGTGAAACCCCATTCACAACGAGATAACGCAACAGCAAACTCAGGTCAGTGTGAAACCCCATTCACAATGAGACAACGCAACAGCAAACTCAGGTCAGAGTGAAACCCTATTCACAATGAGACAACACAACAGCAAACTCAGGTCAGAGTGAAACCCCATTCAAAATGAGACAACACAACAGCAAACTCAGGTCAGAGAGAAACCCCATTCACAATGAGACAACACAACAGCAAACTCAGGTCAGAGTGAAACCCCATTCACAATGAGACAACACAACAGCAAACTCAGGTCAGAGTGAAACCCCATTCACAACGACACAACACAATTGCAAACTCAGGTCAGAGTGAAATCCCATTCACAATGAGACAACACAACAGCAAACTCAGGTCAGAGTGAAACCCCATTGAAAACGAGACAACAGAAGAGCAAACTCAGGTCAGAGTGAAATCCTATTCACAATGAGACAACACAACAGCAAACTCAGGTCAGAGTGAAACCCCATTCACAATGAGACAACACAACAGCAAACTCAGGTCAGAGTGAAACCCCATTCACAATGAGACAACACAACAGCAAACTCAGGACAGAGTGAAAACCCATTCACAACGAGAGAACACAACAGCAAACTCAGGTCAGAGTGAAACCCAATTCAAAACGAGACAACAGAACAGCAAAATCAGGTCACATTGAAACGCCATTCACAACGAGACAACACAACAGCAAACTCAGGTCAGAGTGAAACTCCATTCACAACGAGACAACACAACAGCAAACTCAGGTCAGAGTGAAACACCATTCACATCGAGACAACACAACAGCAAACTCAGGTCAGAGTGAAACCCCATTCACAACGAGACAACACAACAGCAAACTCAGGTCACAGTGAAACCCCATTCACAACGAGACTCCAAAACAGCAAACTCAGGTCAGAGTGAAACCCCATTCACAATGAGACAACAAAACAGCAAACTCAGGTCAGAGTGAAACCCCATTCACAACGAGACAACACAACAGCAAACTCAGGTCAGAGTGAAACCCCATTCACAACGAGACAATACAACAGCAAACTCAGGTCAGAATGAAACCTCTTTCACAATGAGACAACGCAACAGCAAACTCAGGTCAGAGTGAAACCCCATTCACAACGAGACAACACAACAGCAAACTCAGGTCAGAGTGAAACCCCATTCACGAGACAACACAACAGCAAACTCAGGTCAGAGTGAAACCCCATTCACAACGCGACAACACAACAGCAAACTCAGGACAGAGTGAAACCCCATTCACAACGAGACAACACAACAGCAAACTCAGGTCAGAGTGAAACCCCATTCAAAACGAGACAACAGAACAGCAAACTCAGGTCAGAGTGAAACCCCATTCACAACGAGACAACACAACAGCAAACTGAGGTCAGAGTGAAACCCCATTCAAAACGAGACAACAGAAGAGCAAACTCAGGTCAGAGTGAAACCCTATTCACAACGAGACAACACAACAGCAAACTCAGGTCACAGTGAAACCCCATTCACAACGAGACACCAAAACAGCAAACTCAGGTCAGAGTGAAACCCCATTCACAATGAGACAACAAAACAGCAAACTCAGGTCAGAGTGAAACCCCATTCACAATGAGACAACACAACAGCAAACTCAGGTCAGAGTGAAACCCCATTCACAGTGAGACAACACAACAGCAAACTCAGGTCAGAGTGAATCCCCATTCACAACGAGACAACGCAACGGCAAACTCAGGTCAGAGTGAATCCCCATTCACAACGAGATAACGCAACAGCAAACTCAGGTCAGTGTGAAACCCCATTCACAATGAGACAACGCAACAGCAAACTCAGGTCAGAGTGAAACCCCATTCACAACGAGACAACACAACAGCAAACTCAGGTCAGAGTGAAACCCCATTGAAAACGAGACAACAGAAGAGCAAACTCAGGTCAGAGTGAAATCCTATTCACAATGAGACAACACAACAGCAAACTCAGGTCAGAGTGAAACCCCATTCACAATGAGACAACACAACAGCAAACTCAGGTCAGAGTGAAACCCCATTCACAATGAGACAACACAACAGCAAACTCAGGACAGAGTGAAAACCCATTCACAACGAGAGAACACAACAGCAAACTCAGGTCAGAGTGAAACCCAATTCAAAACGAGACAACAGAACAGCAAAATCAGGTCACATTGAAACGCCATTCACAACGAGACAACAAAACAGCAAACTCAGGTCAGAGTGAAACTCCATTCACAACGAGACAACACAACAGCAAACTCAGGTCAGAGTGAAACACCATTCACATCGAGACAACACAACAGCAAACTCAGGTCAGAGTGAAACCCCATTCACAACGAGACAACACAACAGCAAACTCAGGTCACAGTGAAACCCCATTCACAACGAGACACCAAAACAGCAAACTCAGGTCAGAGTGAAACCCCATTTACAATGAGACAACAAAACAGCAAACTCAGGTCAGAGTGAAACCCCATTCACAACGAGACAACACAACAGCAAACTCAGGTCAGAGTGAAACCCCATTCACAACGAGACAATACAACAGCAAACTCAGGTCAGAATGAAACCTCTTTCACAATGAGACAACGCAACAGCAAACTCAGGTCAGAGTGAAACGCCATTCACAACGAGACAACACAACAGCAAACTCAGGTCAGAGTGAAACCCCATTCACGAGACAACACAACAGCAAACTCAGGTCAGAGTGAAACCCCATTCACAACGCGACAACACAACAGCAAACTCAGGACAGAGTGAAACCCCATTCACAACGAGACAACACAACAGCAAACTCAGGTCAGAGTGAAACCCCATTCAAAACGAGACAACAGAACAGCAAACTCAGGTCAGAGTGAAACCCCATTCACAACGAGACAACACAACAGCAAACTGAGGTCAGAGTGAAACCCCATTCAAAACGAGACAACAGAAGAGCAAACTCAGGTCAGAGTGAAACCCTATTCACAACGAGACAAAACAACAGCAAACTCAGGTCACAGTGAAACCCCATTCACAACGAGACACCAAAACAGCAAACTCAGGTCAGAGTGAAACCCCATTCACAATGAGACAACAAAACAGCAAACTCAGGTCAGAGTGAAACCCCATTCACAATGAGACAACACAACAGCAAACTCAGGTCAGAGTGAAACCCCATTCACAGTGAGACAACACAACAGCAAACTCAGGTCAGAGTGAATCCCCATTCACAACGAGACAACGCAACGGCAAACTCAGGTCAGAGTGAATCCCCATTCACAACGAGATAACGCAACAGCAAACTCAGGTCAGTGTGAAACCCCATTCACAATGAGACAACGCAACAGCAAACTCAGGTCAGAGTGAAACCCCATTCACAACGAGACAACACAACAGCAAACTCAGGTCAGAGTGAAACCCCATTCAAAACGAGACAACAGAAGAGCAAACTCAGGTCAGAGTGAAACCCTATTCACAATGAGACAACACAACAGCAAACTCAGGTCAGAGTGAAACCCCATTCAAAATGAGACAACACAACAGCAAACTCAGGTCAGAGTGAAACCCCATTCACAATGAGACAACACAACAGCAAACTCAGGTCAGAGTGAAACTCCATTCACAACGAGACAACACAACAGCAAACTCAGGTCAGAGTGAAACACCATTCACATCGAGACAACACAACAGCAAACTCAGGTCAGAGTGAAACCCCATTCACAACGAGACAACACAACAGCAAACTCAGGTCACAGTGAAACCCCATTCACAACGAGACACCAAAACAGCAAACTCAGGTCAGAGTGAAACCCCATTCACAATGAGACAACCAAACAGCAAACTCAGGTCAGAGTGAAACCCCATTCACAACGAGACAACACAACAGCAAACTCAGGTCAGAGTGAAACCCCATTCACAGTGAGACAACGCAACGGCAAACTCAGGTCAGACTGAAACCCCATTCACAACGAGACAACGCAACAGCAAACTCAGGTCAGAGTGAAACCCCATTCACAACGAGCCAACACGACAGAAAACTCAGGTCAGAGTGAAACCCCGTTCACAAGAGACAACACAACAGCAGACTCAGGTCAGAGTGAAACCCCATTCACAACGAGACAACACAACAGAAAACTCAGGTCAGAGTGAAACCCCGTTCACAATGAGACAACACAACAGCAAACTCAAGTCAGAGTGAAACCCCACTCACAACGACACAACACAACTGCAAACTCAGGTCAGAGTGAAATCCCATTCACAATGAGACAACACAACAGCAAACTCAGGTCAGAGTGAAACCCCATTCAAAACGAGACAACAGAAGAGCAAACTCAGGTCAGAGTGAAATCCTATTCACAATGAGACAACACAACAGCAAACTCAGGTCAGAGTGAAACCCCATTCACAATGAGACAACACAACAGCAAACTCAGGTCAGAGTGAAACCCCATTCACAGTGAGACAACACAACAGCAAACTCAGGTCAGAGTGAATCCCCATTCACAACGAGACAACGCAACGGCAAACTCAGGTCAGAGTGAAACCCCATTCACAACGAGACAATACAACAGCAAACTCAGGTCAGAATGAAACCTCTTTCACAATGAGACAACGCAACAGCAAACTCAGGTCAGAGTGAAACGCCATTCACAACGAGACAACACAACAGCAAACTCAGGTCAGAGTGAAACCCCATTCACGAGACAACACAACAGCAAACTCAGGTCAGAGTGAAACCCCATTCACAACGCGACAACACAACAGCAAACTCAGGACAGAGTGAAACCCCATTCACAACGAGACAACACAACAGCAAACTCAGGTCAGAGTGAAACCCCATTCAAAACGAGACAACAGAACAGCAAACTCAGGTCAGAGTGAAACCCCATTCACAACGAGACAACACAACAGCAAACTGAGGTCAGAGTGAAACCCCATTCAAAACGAGACAACAGAAGAGCAAACTCAGGTCAGAGTGAAACCCTATTCACAACGAGACAAAACAACAGCAAACTCAGGTCACAGTGAAACCCCATTCACAACGAGACACCAAAACAGCAAACTCAGGTCAGAGTGAAACCCCATTCACAATGAGACAACAAAACAGCAAACTCAGGTCAGAGTGAAACCCCATTCACAATGAGACAACACAACAGCAAACTCAGGTCAGAGTGAAACCCCATTCACAGTGAGACAACACAACAGCAAACTCAGGTCAGAGTGAATCCCCATTCACAACGAGACAACGCAACGGCAAACTCAGGTCAGAGTGAATCCCCATTCACAACGAGATAACGCAACAGCAAACTCAGGTCAGTGTGAAACCCCATTCACAATGAGACAACGCAACAGCAAACTCAGGTCAGAGTGAAACCCCATTCACAACGAGACAACACAACAGCAAACTCAGGTCAGAGTGAAACCCCATTCAAAACGAGACAACAGAAGAGCAAACTCAGGTCAGAGTGAAACCCTATTCACAATGAGACAACACAACAGCAAACTCAGGTCAGAGTGAAACCCCATTCAAAATGAGACAACACAACAGCAAACTCAGGTCAGAGTGAAACCCCATTCACAATGAGACAACACAACAGCAAACTCAGGTCAGAGTGAAACTCCATTCACAACGAGACAACACAACAGCAAACTCAGGTCAGAGTGAAACACCATTCACATCGAGACAACACAACAGCAAACTCAGGTCAGAGTGAAACCCCATTCACAACGAGACAACACAACAGCAAACTCAGGTCACAGTGAAACCCCATTCACAACGAGACACCAAAACAGCAAACTCAGGTCAGAGTGAAACCCCATTCACAATGAGACAACCAAACAGCAAACTCAGGTCAGAGTGAAACCCCATTCACAACGAGACAACACAACAGCAAACTCAGGTCAGAGTGAAACCCCATTCACAGTGAGACAACGCAACGGCAAACTCAGGTCAGACTGAAACCCCATTCACAACGAGACAACGCAACAGCAAACTCAGGTCAGAGTGAAACCCCATTCACAACGAGCCAACACGACAGAAAACTCAGGTCAGAGTGAAACCCCGTTCACAAGAGACAACACAACAGCAGACTCAGGTCAGAGTGAAACCCCATTCACAACGAGACAACACAACAGAAAACTCAGGTCAGAGTGAAACCCCGTTCACAATGAGACAACACAACAGCAAACTCAAGTCAGAGTGAAACCCCACTCACAACGACACAACACAACTGCAAACTCAGGTCAGAGTGAAATCCCATTCACAATGAGACAACACAACAGCAAACTCAGGTCAGAGTGAAACCCCATTCAAAACGAGACAACAGAAGAGCAAACTCAGGTCAGAGTGAAATCCTATTCACAATGAGACAACACAACAGCAAACTCAGGTCAGAGTGAAACCCCATTCACAATGAGACAACACAACAGCAAACTCAGGTCAGAGTGAAACCCCATTCACAGTGAGACAACACAACAGCAAACTCAGGTCAGAGTGAATCCCCATTCACAACGAGACAACGCAACGGCAAACTCAGGTCAGAGTGAAACCCCATTCACAACGAGATAACGCAACAGCAAACTCAGGTCAGAGTGAAACCCCATTCACAACGAGACAACACAACAGCAAACTCAGGTCAGAGTGAAACCCCATTCACAATGAGACAACACAACAGCAAACTCAGGTCAGAGTGAAACCCCATTCACAACGAGACAACACAACAGCAAACTCAGGTCAGAGTGAAACCCCATTCACGAGACAACACAACAGCAAACTCAGGTCAGAGTGAAACCCCATTCACAACGCGACAACACAACAGCAAACTCAGGACAGAGTGAAACCCCATTCACAACGAGACAACACAACAGCAAACTCAGGTCAGAGTGAAACCCCATTCAAAACGAGACAACAGAACAGCAAACTCAGGTCAGAGTGAAACCCCATTCACAACGAGACAACACAACAGCAAACTGAGGTCAGAGTGAAACCCCATTCAAAACGAGACAACAGAAGAGCAAACTCAGGTCAGAGTGAAACCCTATTCACAACGAGACAACACAACAGCAAACTCAGGTCAGAGTGAAACCCCATTCACAATGAGACAACAAAACAGCAAACTCAGGTCAGAGTGAAACCCCATTCACAATGAGACAACACAACAGCAAACTCAGGTCAGAGTGAAACCCCATTCACAGTGAGACAACACAACAGCAAACTCAGGTCAGAGTGAATCCCCATTCACAACGAGACAACGCAACGGCAAACTCAGGTCAGAGTGAATCCCCATTCACAACGAGATAACGCAACAGCAAACTCAGGTCAGTGTGAAACCCCATTCACAATGAGACAACGCAACAGCAAACTCAGGTCAGAGTGAAACCCCATTCACAACGAGACAACACAACAGCAAACTCAGGTCAGAGTGAAACCCCATTCAAAACGAGACAACAGAAGAGCAAACTCAGGTCAGAGTGAAACCCTATTCACAATGAGACAACACAACAGCAAACTCAGGTCAGAGTGAAACCCCATTCAAAATGAGACAACACAACAGCAAACTCAGGTCAGAGTGAAACCCCATTCACAATGAGACAACACAACAGCAAACTCAGGTCAGAGTGAAACTCCATTCACAACGAGACAACACAACAGCAAACTCAGGTCAGAGTGAAACACCATTCACATCGAGACAACACAACAGCAAACTCAGGTCAGAGTGAAACCCCATTCACAACGAGACAACACAACAGCAAACTCAGGTCACAGTGAAACCCCATTCACAACGAGACACCAAAACAGCAAACTCAGGTCAGAGTGAAACCCCATTCACAATGAGACAACCAAACAGCAAACTCAGGTCAGAGTGAAACCCCATTCACAACGAGACAACACAACAGCAAACTCAGGTCAGAGTGAAACCCCATTCACAGTGAGACAACGCAACGGCAAACTCAGGTCAGACTGAAACCCCATTCACAACGAGACAACGCAACAGCAAACTCAGGTCAGAGTGAAATCCCATTCACAATGAGACAACACAACAGCAAACTCAGGTCAGAGTGAAACCCCATTCAAAACGAGACAACAGAAGAGCAAACTCAGGTCAGAGTGAAATCCTATTCACAATGAGACAACACAACAGCAAACTCAGGTCAGAGTGAAACCCCATTCACAATGAGACAACACAACAGCAAACTCAGGTCAGAGTGAAACCCCATTCACAGTGAGACAACACAACAGCAAACTCAGGTCAGAGTGAATCCCCATTCACAACGAGACAACGCAACGGCAAACTCAGGTCAGAGTGAAACCCCATTCACAACGAGATAACGCAACAGCAAACTCAGGTCAGTGTGAAACCCCATTCACAATGAGACAACGCAACAGCAAACTCAGGTCAGAGTGAAACCCCATTCACAACGAGACAACACAACAGCAAACTCAGGTCAGAGTGAAACCCCATTCAAAACGAGACAACAGAAGAGCAAACTCAGGTCAGAGTGAAACCCTATTCACAATGAGACAACACAACAGCAAACTCAGGTCAGAGTGAAACCCCATTCACAATGAGACAACACAACAGCAAACTCAGGTCAGAGTGAAACCCCATTCACAGTGAGACAACACAACAGCAAATTCAAGTCAGAGTGAAACCCCATTCACAACGAGACAACAGAACAGCAAACTCAGGTCACAGTGAAACACCATTCACAACGAGACAACACAACTGCAAACTCAGGTCAGAGTGAAACCCGATTCACAATGAGACAACACAACAGCAAACTCAGGTCAGAGTGAAACCCCATTCACAGTGAGACAACACAACAGCAAACTCAGGGCAGAGTGAAACCCCATTCACAATGAGACAACACAACAGTAAACTCAGGTCACAGTGAAACCCCATTCACAATGAGACAACACAACAGCAAACTCAGGTCTGAGTGAAACCCCGTTCACAATGAGACAACACAACCGTAAAATCAGGTCAGAGTGAAACCCCATTCACAATGAGACAACACAACTGCAAACTCAGGTTAGAGTGAAACCCCATTCACAACGAGACAACGCAACAGCAAACGCTGGTCAGAGTGAAACCCCATTCACAACGAGACAACGCAACGGCAAACTCAGGTCAGACTGAAACCCCATTCACAACGAGACAACGCAACAGCAAACTCAGGTCAGAGTGAAACCCCATTCACAACGAGACAACACGACAGAAAACTCAGGTCAGAGTGAAACCCCGTTCACAAGAGACAACACAACAGCAGACTCAGGTCAGAGTGAAACCCCATTCACAACGAGACAACACAACAGAAAACTCAGGTCAGAGTGAAACCCCGTTCACAATGAGATAACACAACAGCAAACTCAAGTCAGAGTGAAACCCCACTCACAACGACACAACACAACTGCAAACTCAGGTCAGAGTGAAATCCCATTCACAATGAGACAACACAACAGCAAACTCAGGTCAGAGTGAAACCCCATTCAAAACGAGACAACAGAAGAGCAAACTCAGGTCAGAGTGAAATCCTATTCACAATGAGACAACACAACAGCAAACTCAGGTCAGAGTGAAACCCCATTCACAATGAGACAACACAACAGCAAACTCAGGTCAGAGTGAAACCCCATTCACAATGAGACAACACAACAGCAAACTCAGGTCAGAGTGAAACCCCATTCACAATGAGACAACACAACAGCAAACTCAGGACAGAGTGAAAACCCATTCACAACGAGAGAACACAACAGCAAACTCAGGTCAGAGTGAAACCCCATTCAAAACGAGACAACAGAACAGCAAAATCAGGTCACATTGAAACGCCATTCACAACGAGACAACACAACAGCAAACTCAGGTCAGAGTGAAACTCCATTCACAACGAGACAACACAACAGCAAACTCAGGTCAGAGTGAAACCCCATTCACATCGAGACAACACAACAGCAAACTCAGGTCAGAGTGAAACCCCATTCACAACGAGACAACACAACAGCAAACTCAGGTCACAGTGAAACCCCATTCACAACGAGACACCAAAACAGCAAACTCAGGTCAGAGTGAAACCCCATTCACAATGAGACAACAAAACAGCAAACTCAGGTCAGAGTGAAACCCCATTCACAACGAGACAACACAACAGCAAACTCAGGTCAGAGTGAAACCCCATTCACAACGAGACAACACAACAGCAAACTCAGGTCAGAGTGAAACCCCATTCACAATGAGACAACGCAACAGGAAACTCAGGTCAGAGTGAAACCCCATTCACAACGAGACAACACAACAGCAAACTCAGGTCAGAGTGAAACCCCATTCACGAGACAACACAACAGCAAACTCAGGTCAGAGTGAAACCCCATTCACAACGCGACAACACAACAGCAAACTCAGGACAGAGTGAAACCCCATTCACAACGAGACAACACAACAGCAAACTCAGGTCAGAGTGAAACCCCATTCAAAACGAGACAACAGAACAGCAAACTCAGGTCAGAGTGAAACCCCATTCACAACGAGACAACACAACAGCAAACTCAGGTCAGAGTGAAACCCCATTCAAAACGAGACAACAGAAGAGCAAACTCAGGTCAGAGTGAAACCCTATTCACAACGAGACAACACAACAGCAAACTCAGGTCACAGTGAAACCCCATTCACAACGAGACACCAAAACAGCAAACTCAGGTCAGAGTGAAACCCCATTCACAATGAGACAACAAAACAGCAAACTCAGGTCAGAGTGAAACCCCATTCACAATGAGACAACACAACAGCAAACTCAGGTCAGAGTGAAACCCCATTCACAGTGAGACAACACAACAGCAAACTCAGGTCAGAGTGAATCCCCATTCACAACGAGACAACGCAACGGCAAACTCAGGTCAGAGTGAAACCCCATTCACATTGAGATAACGCAACAGCAAACTCAAGTCATTGTGAAACCCCATTCACAATGAGACAACGCAACAGCAAACTCAGGTCAGAGTGAAACCCCATTCACAACGAGACAACACAACAGCAAACTCAGGTCAGAGTGAAACCCCATTCAAAACGAGACAACAGAAGAGCAAACTCAGGTCAGAGTGAAACCCTATTCACAATGAGACAACACAACAGCAAACTCAGGTCAGAGTGAAACCCCATTCACAATGAGACAACACAACAGCAAACTCAGGTCAGAGTGAAACCCCATTCACAATGAGACAACACAACAGCAAACTCAGGTCAGAGTGAAACCCCATTCACAATGAGACAACACAACAGCAAAATCATGTCAGAGTGAAACCCCATTCACAACGAGACAACACAACAGCAAACTCAGGTCAGAGTGAAACCCCATTCACAACGAGACAACACAACAGCAAACTCAGGTCAGATTGAAACCCCATTCACAATGAGACAACACAACAGCAAACTCAGGTCAGAGTGAAACCCCATTCACAGTGAGACAACACAACAGCAAACTCAGGTCAGAGTGAATCCCCATTCACAACGAGACAACGCAACGGCAAACTCAGGTCAGAGTGAAACCCCATTCACAATGAGACAACGCAACAGCAAACTCAGGTCAGAGTGAAACCCCATTCACAACGAGACAACACAACAGCAAACTCAGGTCAGAGTGAAACCCCATTCATAACGCGACAACTCAACAGCAAACACAGGACAGAGTGAAACCCCATCCACAACGAGAGAACACAACAGCAAACTCAGGTCACAGTGAAACCCCATTCAAAACGAGACAACAGAACAGCAAAATCAGGTCACATTGAAACGCCATTCACAACGAGACAACACAACAGCAAACTCAGGTCAGAGTGAAACCCCATTCACAACGAGACAACACAACAGAAAACTCAGGTCAGAGTGAAACCCCATTCACATCGAGACAACACAACAGCAAACTCAGGTCAGAGTGAAACCCCATTCAAAACGAGACAACACAACCGCAAACTCAGGTCACAGTGAAACCCCATTCACAACGAGACACCAAAACAGCAAACTCAGGTCAGAGTGAAACCCCATTCACAATGAGACAACAAAACAGCAAACTCAGGTCAGAGTGAAACCCCATTCACAGCGAGACAACACAACAGCAAACTCAGGTCAGAGTGAAACCCCATTCACAACGAGACAACACAACAGCAAACTCAGGTCAGAGTGAAATCCTATTCACAATGAGACAACACAACAGCAAACTCAGGTCAGAGTGAAACCCCATTCACAATGAGACAACACAACAGCAAACTCAGGTCAGAGTGAAACCCCATTCACAGTGAGACAACACAACAGCAAACTCAGGTCAGAGTGAATCCCCATTCACAACGAGACAACGCAACGGCAAACTCAGGTCAGAGTGAAACCCCATTCACAACGAGATAACGCAACAGCAAACTCAGGTCAGAGTGAAACCCCATTCACAACGAGACAACACAACAGCAAACTCAGGTCAGAGTGAAACCCCATTCACAATGAGACAACACAACAGCAAACTCAGGTCAGAGTGAAACCCCATTCACAACGAGACAACACAACAGCAAACTCAGGTCAGAGTGAAACCCCATTCACGAGACAACACAACAGCAAACTCAGGTCAGAGTGAAACCCCATTCACAACGCGACAACACAACAGCAAACTCAGGACAGAGTGAAACCCCATTCACAACGAGACAACACAACAGCAAACTCAGGTCAGAGTGAAACCCCATTCAAAACGAGACAACAGAACAGCAAACTCAGGTCAGAGTGAAACCCCATTCACAACGAGACAACACAACAGCAAACTGAGGTCAGAGTGAAACCCCATTCAAAACGAGACAACAGAAGAGCAAACTCAGGTCAGAGTGAAACCCTATTCACAACGAGACAACACAACAGCAAACTCAGGTCACAGTGAAACCCCATTCACAACGAGACACCAAAACAGCAAACTCAGGTCAGAGTGAAACCCCATTCACAATGAGACAACAAAACAGCAAACTCAGGTCAGAGTGAAACCCCATTCACAATGAGACAACACAACAGCAAACTCAGGTCAGAGTGAAACCCCATTCACAGTGAGACAACACAACAGCAAACTCAGGTCAGAGTGAATCCCCATTCACAACGAGACAACGCAACGGCAAACTCAGGTCAGAGTGAATCCCCATTCACAACGAGATAACGCAACAGCAAACTCAGGTCAGTGTGAAACCCCATTCACAATGAGACAACGCAACAGCAAACTCAGGTCAGAGTGAAACCCCATTCACAACGAGACAACACAACAGCAAACTCAGGTCAGAGTGAAACCCCATTCAAAACGAGACAACAGAAGAGCAAACTCAGGTCAGAGTGAAACCCTATTCACAATGAGACAACACAACAGCAAACTCAGGTCAGAGTGAAACCCCATTCAAAATGAGACAACACAACAGCAAACTCAGGTCAGAGTGAAACCCCATTCACAATGAGACAACACAACAGCAAACTCAGGTCAGAGTGAAACTCCATTCACAACGAGACAACACAACAGCAAACTCAGGTCAGAGTGAAACACCATTCACATCGAGACAACACAACAGCAAACTCAGGTCAGAGTGAAACCCCATTCACAACGAGACAACACAACAGCAAACTCAGGTCACAGTGAAACCCCATTCACAACGAGACACCAAAACAGCAAACTCAGGTCAGAGTGAAACCCCATTCACAATGAGACAACCAAACAGCAAACTCAGGTCAGAGTGAAACCCCATTCACAACGAGACAACACAACAGCAAACTCAGTTCGGAGTGAAACCCCATTCACAGTGAGACAACGCAACGGCAAACTCAGGTCAGACTGAAACCCCATTCACAACGAGACAACGCAACAGCAAACTCAGGTCAGAGTGAAATCCCATTCACAATGAGACAACACAACAGCAAACTCAGGTCAGAGTGAAACCCCATTCAAAACGAGACAACAGAAGAGCAAACTCAGGTCAGAGTGAAATCCTATTCACAATGAGACAACACAACAGCAAACTCAGGTCAGAGTGAAACCCCATTCACAATGAGACAACACAACAGCAAACTCAGGTCAGAGTGAAACCCCATTCACAGTGAGACAACACAACAGCAAACTCAGGTCAGAGTGAATCCCCATTCACAACGAGACAACGCAACGGCAAACTCAGGTCAGAGTGAAACCCCATTCACAACGAGATAACGCAACAGCAAACTCAGGTCAGTGTGAAACCCCATTCACAATGAGACAACGCAACAGCAAACTCAGGTCAGAGTGAAACCCCATTCACAACGAGACAACACAACAGCAAACTCAGGTCAGAGTGAAACCCCATTCAAAACGAGACAACAGAAGAGCAAACTCAGGTCAGAGTGAAACCCTATTCACAATGAGACAACACAACAGCAAACTCAGGTCAGAGTGAAACCCCATTCACAATGAGACAACACAACAGCAAACTCAGGTCAGAGTGAAACCCCATTCACAGTGAGACAACACAACAGCAAATTCAAGTCAGAGTGAAACCCCATTCACAACGAGACAACAGAACAGCAAACTCAGGTCACAGTGAAACACCATTCACAACGAGACAACACAACTGCAAACTCAGGTCAGAGTGAAACCCGATTCACAATGAGACAACACAACAGCAAACTCAGGTCAGAGTGAAACCCCATTCACAGTGAGACAACACAACAGCAAACTCAGGGCAGAGTGAAACCCCATTCACAATGAGACAACACAACAGTAAACTCAGGTCACAGTGAAACCCCATTCACAATGAGACAACACAACAGCAAACTCAGGTCTGAGTGAAACCCCATTCACAATGAGACAACACAACCGTAAAATCAGGTCAGAGTGAAACCCCATTCACAATGAGACAACACAACTGCAAACTCAGGTTAGAGTGAAACCCCATTCACAACGAGACAACGCAACAGCAAACGCTGGTCAGAGTGAAACCCCATTCACAACGAGACAACGCAACGGCAAACTCAGGTCAGACTGAAACCCCATTCACAACGAGACAACGCAACAGCAAACTCAGGTCAGAGTGAAACCCCATTCACAACGAGCCAACACGACAGAAAACTCAGGTCAGAGTGAAACCCCGTTCACAAGAGACAACACAACAGCAGACTCAGGTCAGAGTGAAACCCCATTCACAACGAGACAACACAACAGAAAACTCAGGTCAGAGTGAAACCCCGTTCACAATGAGATAACACAACAGCAAACTCAAGTCAGAGTGAAACCCCACTCACAACGACACAACACAACTGCAAACTCAGGTCAGAGTGAAATCCCATTCACAATGAGACAATACAACAGCAAACTCAGGTCAGAGTGAAACCCCATTCAAAACGAGACAACAGAAGAGCAAACTCAGGTCAGAGTGAAATCCTATTCACAATGAGACAACACAACAGCAAACTCAGGTCAGAGTGAAACCCCATTCACAATGAGACAACACAACAGCAAACTCAGGTCAGAGTGAAACCCCATTCACAATGAGACAACACAACAGCAAACTCAGGTCAGAGTGAAACCCCATTCACAATGAGACAACACAACAGCAAACTCAGGACAGAGTGAAAACCCATTCACAACGAGAGAACACAACAGCAAACTCAGGTCAGAGTGAAACCCCATTCAAAACGAGACAACAGAACAGCAAAATCAGGTCACATTGAAACGCCATTCACAACGAGACAACACAACAGCAAACTCAGGTCAGAGTGAAACTCCATTCACAACGAGACAACACAACAGCAAACTCAGGTCAGAGTGAAACCCCATTCACATCGAGACAACACAACAGCAAACTCAGGTCAGAGTGAAACCCCATTCACAACGAGACAACACAACAGCAAACTCAGGTCACAGTGAAACCCCATTCACAACGAGACACCAAAACAGCAAACTCAGGTCAGAGTGAAACCCCATTCACAATGAGACAACAAAACAGCAAACTCAGGTCAGAGTGAAACCCCATTCACAACGAGACAACACAACAGCAAACTCAGGTCAGAGTGAAACCCCATTCACAACGAGACAACACAACAGCAAACTCAGGTCAGAGTGAAACCCCATTCACAATGAGACAACGCAACAGGAAACTCAGGTCAGAGTGAAACCCCATTCACAACGAGACAACACAACAGCAAACTCAGGTCAGAGTGAAACCCCATTCACGAGACAACACAACAGCAAACTCAGGTCAGAGTGAAACCCCATTCACAACGAGACAACAGAACAGCAAACTCAGGTCAGAGTGAAACCCCATTCACAACGAGACAACACAACAGCAAACTCAGGTCAGAGTGAAACCCCATTCAAAACGAGACAACAGAAGAGCAAACTCAGGTCAGAGTGAAACCCCATTCACAACGAGACAACACAACAGCAAACTCAGGTCACAGTGAAACCCCATTCACAACGAGACACCAAAACAGCAAACTCAGGTCAGAGTGAAACCCCATTCACAATGAGACAACAAAACAGCAAACTCAGGTCAGAGTGAAACCCCATTCACAATGAGACAACACAACAGCAAACTCAGGTCAGAGTGAAACCCCATTCACAGTGAGACAACACAACAGCAAACTCAGGTCAGAGTGAATCCCCATTCACAACGAGACAACGCAACGGCAAACTCAGGTCAGAGTGAAACCCCATTCACAATGAGATAACGCAACAGCAAACTCAAGTCAGTGTGAAACCCCATTCACAATGAGACAACGCAACAGCAAACTCAGGTCAGAGTGAAACCCCATTCACAACGAGACAACACAACAGCAAACTCAGGTCAGAGTGAAACCCCATTCAAAACGAGACAACAGAAGAGCAAACTCAGGTCAGAGTGAAACCCTATTCACAATGAGACAACACAACAGCAAACTCAGGTCAGAGTGAAACCCCATTCACAATGAGACAACACAACAGCAAACTCAGGTCAGAGTGAAACCCCATTCACAATGAGACAACACAACAGCAAACTCAGGTCAGAGTGAAACCCCATTCACAATGAGACAACACAACAGCAAAATCATGTCAGAGTGAAACCCCATTCACAACGAGACAACACAACAGCAAACTCAGGTCAGAGTGAAACCCCATTCACAACGAGACAACACAACAGCAAACTCAGGTCAGATTGAAACCCCATTCACAATGAGACAACACAACAGCAAACTCAGGTCAGAGTGAAACCCCATTCACAGTGAGACAACACAACAGCAAACTCAGGTCAGAGTGAATCCCCATTCACAACGAGACAACGCAACGGCAAACTCAGGTCAGAGTGAAACCCCATTCACAATGAGACAACGCAACAGCAAACTCAGGTCAGAGTGAAACCCCATTCACAACGAGACAACACAACAGCAAACTCAGGTCAGAGTGAAACCCCATTCATAACGCGACAACTCAACAGCAAACACAGGACAGAGTGAAACCCCATCCACAACGAGAGAACACAACAGCAAACTCAGGTCACAGTGAAACCCCATTCAAAACGAGACAACAGAACAGCAAAATCAGGTCACATTGAAACGCCATTCACAACGAGACAACACAACAGCAAACTCAGGTCAGAGTGAAACCCCATTCACAACGAGACAACACAACAGAAAACTCAGGTCAGAGTGAAACCCCATTCACATCGAGACAACACAACAGCAAACTCAGGTCAGAGTGAAACCCCATTCAAAACGAGACAACACAACCGCAAACTCAGGTCACAGTGAAACCCCATTCACAACGAGACACCAAAACAGCAAACTCAGGTCAGAGTGAAACCCCATTCACAATGAGACAACAAAACAGCAAACTCAGGTCAGAGTGAAACCCCATTCACAGCGAGACAACACAACAGCAAACTCAGGTCAGAGTGAAACCCCATTCACAACGAGACAACACAACAGCAAACTCAGGTCAGAGTGAAACCCCATTCACAGTGAGACAACACAACAGCAAACTCAGGTCAGAGTGAATCCCCATTCACAACGAGACAACGCAACGGCAAACTCAGGTCAGAGTGAAACCCCATTCACAACGAGATAACGCAACAGCAAACTCAGGTCAGTGTGAAACCCCATTCACAATGAGACAACGCAACAGCAAACTCAGGTCAGAGTGAAACCCTATTCACAATGAGACAACACAACAGCAAACTCAGGTCAGAGTGAAACCCCATTCAAAATGAGACAACACAACAGCAAACTCAGGTCAGAGAGAAACCCCATTCACAATGAGACAACACAACAGCAAACTCAGGTCAGAGTGAAACCCCATTCACAATGAGACAACACAACAGCAAACTCAGGTCAGAGTGAAACCCCATTCACAACGACACAACACAATTGCAAACTCAGGTCAGAGTGAAATCCCATTCACAATGAGACAACACAACAGCAAACTCAGGTCAGAGTGAAACCCCATTGAAAACGAGACAACAGAAGAGCAAACTCAGGTCAGAGTGAAATCCTATTCACAATGAGACAACACAACAGCAAACTCAGGTCAGAGTGAAACCCCATTCACAATGAGACAACACAACAGCAAACTCAGGTCAGAGTGAAACCCCATTCACAATGAGACAACACAACAGCAAACTCAGGACAGAGTGAAAACCCATTCACAACGAGAGAACACAACAGCAAACTCAGGTCAGAGTGAAACCCAATTCAAAACGAGACAACAGAACAGCAAAATCAGGTCACATTGAAACGCCATTCACAACGAGACAACACAACAGCAAACTCAGGTCAGAGTGAAACTCCATTCACAACGAGACAACACAACAGCAAACTCAGGTCAGAGTGAAACACCATTCACATCGAGACAACACAACAGCAAACTCAGGTCAGAGTGAAACCCCATTCACAACGAGACAACACAACAGCAAACTCAGGTCACAGTGAAACCCCATTCACAACGAGACACCAAAACAGCAAACTCAGGTCAGAGTGAAACCCCATTCACAATGAGACAACAAAACAGCAAACTCAGGTCAGAGTGAAACCCCATTCACAACGAGACAACACAACAGCAAACTCAGGTCAGAGTGAAACCCCATTCACAACGAGACAATACAACAGCAAACTCAGGTCAGAATGAAACCTCTTTCACAATGAGACAACGCAACAGCAAACTCAGGTCAGAGTGAAACCCCATTCACAACGAGACAACACAACAGCAAACTCAGGTCAGAGTGAAACCCCATTCACGAGACAACACAACAGCAAACTCAGGTCAGAGTGAAACCCCATTCACAACGCGACAACACAACAGCAAACTCAGGACAGAGTGAAACCCCATTCACAACGAGACAACACAACAGCAAACTCAGGTCAGAGTGAAACCCCATTCAAAACGAGACAACAGAACAGCAAACTCAGGTCAGAGTGAAACCCCATTCACAACGAGACAACACAACAGCAAACTGAGGTCAGAGTGAAACCCCATTCAAAACGAGACAACAGAAGAGCAAACTCAGGTCAGAGTGAAACCCTATTCACAACGAGACAACACAACAGCAAACTCAGGTCACAGTGAAACCCCATTCACAACGAGACACCAAAACAGCAAACTCAGGTCAGAGTGAAACCCCATTCACAATGAGACAACAAAACAGCAAACTCAGGTCAGAGTGAAACCCCATTCTCAATGAGACAACACAACAGCAAACTCAGGTCAGAGTGAAACCCCATTCACAGTGAGACAACACAACAGCAAACTCAGGTCAGAGTGAATCCCCATTCACAACGAGACAACGCAACGGCAAACTCAGGTCAGAGTGAATCCCCATTCACAACGAGATAACGCAACAGCAAACTCAGGTCAGTGTGAAACCCCATTCACAATGAGACAACGCAACAGCAAACTCAGGTCAGAGTGAAACCCCATTCACAACGAGACAACACAACAGCAAACTCAGGTCAGAGTGAAACCCCATTGAAAACGAGACAACAGAAGAGCAAACTCAGGTCAGAGTGAAATCCTATTCACAATGAGACAACACAACAGCAAACTCAGGTCAGAGTGAAACCCCATTCACAATGAGACAACACAACAGCAAACTCAGGTCAGAGTGAAACCCCATTCACAATGAGACAACACAACAGCAAACTCAGGACAGAGTGAAAACCCATTCACAACGAGAGAACACAACAGCAAACTCAGGTCAGAGTGAAACCCAATTCAAAACGAGACAACAGAACAGCAAAATCAGGTCACATTGAAACGCCATTCACAACGAGACAACACAACAGCAAACTCAGGTCAGAGTGAAACTCCATTCACAACGAGACAACACAACAGCAAACTCAGGTCAGAGTGAAACACCATTCACATCGAGACAACACAACAGCAAACTCAGGTCAGAGTGAAACCCCATTCACAACGAGACAACACAACAGCAAACTCAGGTCACAGTGAAACCCCATTCACAACGAGACACCAAAACAGCAAACTCAGGTCAGAGTGAAACCCCATTCACAATGAGACAACAAAACAGCAAACTCAGGTCAGAGTGAAACCCCATTCACAACGAGACAACACAACAGCAAACTCAGGTCAGAGTGAAACCCCATTCACAACGAGACAATACAACAGCAAACTCAGGTCAGAATGAAACCTCTTTCACAATGAGACAACGCAACAGCAAACTCAGGTCAGAGTGAAACCCCATTCACAACGAGACAACACAACAGCAAACTCAGGTCAGAGTGAAACCCCATTCACGAGACAACACAACAGCAAACTCAGGTGAGAGTGAAACCCCATTCACAACGCGACAACACAACAGCAAACTCAGGACAGAGTGAAACCCCATTCACAACGAGACAACACAACAGCAAACTCAGGTCAGAGTGAAACCCCATTCAAAACGAGACAACAGAACAGCAAACTCAGGTCAGAGTGAAACCCCATTCACAACGAGACAACACAACAGCAAACTGAGGTCAGAGTGAAACCCCATTCAAAACGAGACAACAGAAGAGCAATCTCAGGTCAGAGTGAAACCCTATTCACAACGAGACAACACAACAGCAAACTCAGGTCACAGTGAAACCCCATTCACAACGAGACACCAAAACAGCAAACTCAGGTCAGAGTGAAACCCCATTCACAATGAGACAACAAAACAGCAAACTCAGGTCAGAGTGAAACCCCATTCACAATGAGACAACACAACAGCAAACTCAGGTCAGAGTGAAACCCCATTCACAGTGAGACAACACAACAGCAAACTCAGGTCAGAGTGAATCCCCATTCACAACGAGACAACGCAACGGCAAACTCAGGTCAGAGTGAATCCCCATTCACAACGAGATAACGCAACAGCAAACTCAGGTCAGTGTGAAACCCCATTCACAATGAGACAACGCAACAGCAAACTCAGGTCAGAGTGAAACCCCATTCACAACGAGACAACACAACAGCAAACTCAGATCAGAGTGAAACCCCATTCAAAACGAGACAACAGAAGAGCAAACTCAGGTCAGAGTGAAACCCTATTCACAACGAGACAACACAACAGCAAACTCAGGTCAGAGTGAAACCCCATTCAAAATGAGACAACACAACAGCAAACTCAGGTCAGAGTGAAACCCCATTCACAATGAGACAACACAACAGCAAACTCAGGTCAGAGTGAAACTCCATTCACAACGAGACAACACAACAGCAAACTCAGGTCAGAGTGAAACACCATTCACATCGAGACAACACAACAGCAAACTCAGGTCAGAGTGAAACCCCATTCACAACGAGACAACACAACAGCAAACTCAGGTCACAGTGAAACCCCATTCACAACGAGACACCAAAACAGCAAACTCAGGTCAGAGTGAAACCCCATTCACAATGAGACAACCAAACAGCAAACTCAGGTCAGAGTGAAACCCCATTCACAACGAGACAACACAACAGCAAACTCAGGTCAGAGTGAAACCCCATTCACAGTGAGACAACGCAACGGCAAACTCAGGTCAGACTGAAACCCCATTCACAACGAGACAACGCAACAGCAAACTCAGGTCAGAGTGAAACCCCATTCACAACGAGCCAACACGACAGAAAACTCAGGTCAGAGTGAAACCCCGTTCACAAGAGACAACACAACAGCAGACTCAGGTCAGAGTGAAACCCCATTCACAACGAGACAACACAACAGAAAACTCAGGTCAGAGTGAAACCCCGTTCACAATGAGACAACACAACAGCAAACTCAAGTCAGAGTGAAACCCCACTCACAACGACACAACACAACTGCAAACTCAGGTCAGAGTGAAATCCCATTCACAATGAGACAACACAACAGCAAACTCAGGTCAGAGTGAAACCCCATTCAAAACGAGACAACAGAAGAGCAAACTCAGGTCAGAGTGAAATCCTATTCACAATGAGACAACACAACAGCAAACTCAGGTCAGAGTGAAACCCCATTCACAATGAGACAACACAACAGCAAACTCAGGTCAGAGTGAAACCCCATTCACAGTGAGACAACACAACAGCAAACTCAGGTCAGAGTGAATCCCCATTCACAACGAGACAACGCAACGGCAAACTCAGGTCAGAGTGAAACCCCATTCACAACGAGATAACGCAACAGCAAACTCAGGTCAGTGTGAAACCCCATTCACAATGAGACAACGCAACAGCAAACTCAGGTCAGAGTGAAACCCCATTCACAACGAGACAACACAACAGCAAACTCAGGTCAGAGTGAAACCCCATTCAAAACGAGACAACAGAAGAGCAAACTCAGGTCAGAGTGAAACCCCATTCACAATGAGACAACACAACAGCAAACTCAGGTCAGAGTGAAACTCCATTCACAACGAGACAACACAACAGCAAACTCAGGTCAGAGTGAAACACCATTCACATCGAGACAACACAACAGCAAACTCAGGTCAGAGTGAAACCCCATTCACAACGAGACAACACAACAGCAAACTCAGGTCACAGTGAAACCCCATTCACAACGAGACACCAAAACAGCAAACTCAGGTCAGAGTGAAACCCCATTCACAATGAGACAACCAAACAGCAAACTCAGGTCAGAGTGAAACCCCATTCACAACGAGACAACACAACAGCAAACTCAGGTCAGAGTGAAACCCCATTCACAGTGAGACAACGCAACGGCAAACTCAGGTCAGACTGAAACCCCATTCACAACGAGACAACGCAACAGCAAACTCAGGTCAGAGTGAAACCCCATTCACAACGAGCCAACACGACAGAAAACTCAGGTCAGAGTGAAACCCCGTTCACAAGAGACAACACAACAGCAGACTCAGGTCAGAGTGAAACCCCATTCACAACGAGACAACACAACAGAAAACTCAGGTCAGAGTGAAACCCCGTTCACAATGAGACAACACAACAGCAAACTCAAGTCAGAGTGAAACCCCACTCACAACGACACAACACAACTGCAAACTCAGGTCAGAGTGAAATCCCATTCACAATGAGACAACACAACAGCAAACTCAGGTCAGAGTGAAACCCCATTCAAAACGAGACAACAGAAGAGCAAACTCAGGTCAGAGTGAAATCCTATTCACAATGAGACAACACAACAGCAAACTCAGGTCAGAGTGAAACCCCATTCACAATGAGACAACACAACAGCAAACTCAGGTCAGAGTGAAACCCCATTCACAGTGAGACAACACAACAGCAAACTCAGGTCAGAGTGAATCCCCATTCACAACGAGACAACGCAACGGCAAACTCAGGTCAGAGTGAAACCCCATTCACAACGAGATAACGCAACAGCAAACTCAGGTCAGTGTGAAACCCCATTCACAATGAGACAACGCAACAGCAAACTCAGGTCAGAGTGAAACCCCATTCACAACGAGACAACACAACAGCAAACTCAGGTCAGAGTGAAACCCCATTCAAAACGAGACAACAGAAGAGCAAACTCAGGTCAGAGTGAAACCCTATTCACAATGAGACAACACAACAGCAAACTCAGGTCAGAGTGAAACCCCATTCACAATGAGACAACACAACAGCAAACTCAGGTCAGAGTGAAACCCCATTCACAGTGAGACAACACAACAGCAAATTCAAGTCAGAGTGAAACCCCATTCACAACGAGACAACAGAACAGCAAACTCAGGTCACAGTGAAACACCATTCACAACGAGACAACACAACTGCAAACTCAGGTCAGAGTGAAACCCGATTCACAATGAGACAACACAACAGCAAACTCAGGTCAGAGTGAAACCCCATTCACAGTGAGACAACACAACAGCAAACTCAGGGCAGAGTGAAACCCCATTCACAATGAGACAACACAACAGTAAACTCAGGTCACAGTGAAACCCCATTCACAATGAGACAACACAACAGCAAACTCAGGTCTGAGTGAAACCCCATTCACAATGAGACAACACAACCGTAAAATCAGGTCAGAGTGAAACCCCATTCACAATGAGACAACACAACTGCAAACTCAGGTTAGAGTGAAACCCCATTCACAACGAGACAACGCAACAGCAAACGCTGGTCAGAGTGAAACCCCATTCACAACGAGACAACGCAACGGCAAACTCAGGTCAGACTGAAACCCCATTCACAACGAGACAACGCAACAGCAAACTCAGGTCAGAGTGAAACCCCATTCACAACGAGCCAACACGACAGAAAACTCAGGTCAGAGTGAAACCCCGTTCACAAGAGACAACACAACAGCAGACTCAGGTCAGAGTGAAACCCCATTCACAACGAGACAACACAACAGAAAACTCAGGTCAGAGTGAAACCCCGTTCACAATGAGACAACACAACAGCAAACTCAAGTCAGAGTGAAACCCCACTCACAACGACACAACACAACTGCAAACTCAGGTCAGAGTGAAATCCCATTCACAATGAGACAACACAACAGCAAACTCAGGTCAGAGTGAAACCCCATTCAAAACGAGACTACAGAAGAGCAAACTCAGGTCAGAGTGAAATCCTATTCACAATGAGACAACACAACAGCAAACTCAGGTCAGAGTGAAACCCCATTCACAATGAGACAACACAACAGCAAACTCAGGTCAGAGTGAAACCCCATTCACAATGAGACAACACAACAGCAAACTCAGGTCAGAGTGAAACCCCATTCACAACGAGACAACACAACAGCAAACTCAGGTCACAGTGAAACCCCATTCACAACGAGACACCAAAACAGCAAACTCAGGTCAGAGTGAAACCCCATTCACAATGAGACAACAAAACAGCAAACTCAGGTCAGAGTGAAACCCCATTCACAACGAGACAACACAACAGCAAACTCAGGTCAGAGTGAAACCCCATTCACAACGAGACAACACAACAGCAAACTCAGGTCAGAGTGAAACCCCATTCACAATGAGACAACGCAACAGCAAACTCAGGTCAGAGTGAAACCCCATTCACAACGAGACAACACAACAGCAAACTCAGGTCAGAGTGAAACCCCATTCACGAGACAACACAACAGCAAACTCAGGTCAGAGTGAAACCCCATTCACAACGCGACAACACAACAGCAAACTCAGGACAGAGTGAAACCCCATTCACAACGAGACAACACAACAGCAAACTCAGGTCAGAGTGAAACCCCATTCAAAACGAGACAACAGAACAGCAAACTCAGGTCAGAGTGAAACCCCATTCACAACGAGACAACACAACAGCAAACTCAGGTCAGAGTGAAACCCCATTCAAAACGAGACAACAGAAGAGCAAACTCAGGTCAGAGTGAAACCCTATTCACAACGAGACAACACAACAGCAAACTCAGGTCACAGTGAAACCTCATTCACAACGAGACACCAAAACAGCAAACTCAGGTCAGAGTGAAACCCCATTCACAATGAGACAACAAAACAGCAAACTCAGGTCAGAGTGAAACCCCATTCACAATGAGACAACACAACAGCAAACTCAGGTCAGAGTGAAACCCCATTCACAGTGAGACAACACAACAGCAAACTCAGGTCAGAGTGAATCCCCATTCACAACGAGACAACGCAACGGCAAACTCAGGTCAGAGTGAAACCCCATTCACAATGAGATAACGCAACAGCAAACTCAAGTCAGTGTGAAACCCCATTCACAATGAGACAACGCAACAGCAAACTCAGGTCAGAGTGAAACCCCATTCACAACGAGACAACACAACAGCAAACTCAGGTCAGAGTGAAACCCCATTCAAAACGAGACAACAGAAGAGCAAACTCAGGTCAGAGTGAAACCCTATTCACAATGAGACAACACAACAGCAAACTCAGGTCAGAGTGAAACCCCATTCACAATGAGACAACACAACAGCAAACTCAGGTCAGAGTGAAACCCCATTCACAATGAGACAACACAACAGCAAACTCAGGTCAGAGTGAAACCCCATTCACAATGAGACAACACAACAGCAAAATCATGTCAGAGTGAAACCCCATTCACAACGAGACAACACAACAGCAAACTCAGGTCAGAGTGAAACCCCATTCACAACGAGACAACACAACAGCAAACTCAGGTCAGATTGAAACCCCATTCACAATGAGACAACACAACAGCAAACTCAGGTCAGAGTGAAACCCCATTCACAGTGAGACAACACAACAGCAAACTCAGGTCAGAGTGAATCCCCATTCACAACGAGACAACGCAACGGCAAACTCAGGTCAGAGTGAAACCCCATTCACAATGAGACAACGCAACAGCAAACTCAGGTCAGAGTGAAACCCCATTCACAACGAGACAACACAACAGCAAACTCAGGTCAGAGTGAAACCCCATTCATAACGCGACAACTCAACAGCAAACACAGGACAGAGTGAAACCCCATCCACAACGAGAGAACACAACAGCAAACTCAGGTCACAGTGAAACCCCATTCAAAACGAGACAACAGAACAGCAAAATCAGGTCACATTGAAACGCCATTCACAACGAGACAACACAACAGCAAACTCAGGTCAGAGTGAAACCCCATTCACAACGAGACAACACAACAGCAAACTCAGGTCAGAGTGAAACCCCATTCACATCGAGACAACACAACAGCAAACTCAGGTCAGAGTGAAACCCCATTCAAAACGAGACAACACAACCGCAAACTCAGGTCACAGTGAAACCCCATTCACAACGAGACACCAAAACAGCAAACTCAGGTCAGAGTGAAACCCCATTCACAATGAGACAACAAAACAGCAAACTCAGGTCAGAGTGAAACCCCATTCACAGCGAGACAACACAACAGCAAACTCAGGTCAGAGTGAAACCCCATTCACAACGAGACAACACAACAGCAAACTCAGGTCAGAGTGAAACCCCATTCACAATGAGACAACGCAACAGCAAACTCAGGTCAGAGTGAAACCCCATTCACAACGAGACAATACAACACCAAACTCAGGTCAGAGTGAAACCCCATTCACAACGAGACAACACAACAGCAAACTCAGGTCAGAGTGAAACCCCATTCAAAATGAGACAACACAACAGCAAACTCAGGTCAGAGTGCAAACCCATTCACAACGAGACAACACAACAGCAAACACAGGTCAGAGTGAAACACCATTCACAACGCGACAACGCAACTGCAAACTCAGGTCAGAGTGAAACCCCATTCACAACGAGACAACACAACAGCAAACTCAGATCAGAGTGAAACACCGTTCACAAGAGACAACACAACAGCAAACTCAGGTCAGAGTGAAACCCCATTCACAATGAGACAACACAACTGCAAACTCAAGTCAGAGTGAAACCCCATTCACAACGAGCCAACACAACAGAAAACTCAGGTCAGAGTGAAACCCCGTTCACAAGAGACAACACAACAGCAGACTCAGGTCAGAGTGAAACCCCATTCGCAACGAGACAACACAACAGAAAACTCAGGTCAGAGTGAAACCCCGTTCACAAGAGACAACACAACAGCAAACTCAGGTCAGAGTGAAACCCCATTCACAGTGAGACAACACAACAGCAAACTCAAGTCAGAGTGAAACCCCATTCACAACGAGACAACACAACAGCAAACTGAGGTCACAGTGAAACCCCATTCACAACGAGACAACACAACTGGAAACTCAGGTCAGAGTGAAACCCCACTCACAACGACACAACACAACTGCAAACTCAGGTCAGAGTGAAATCCCATTCACAATGAGACAACACAACAGCAAACTCAGGTCAGAGTGAAACCCCATTCAAAATGAGACAACAGAAGAGCAAACTCAGGTCAGAGTGAAACCCCATTCACAGTGAGACAACACAACAGCAGACTCAGGTCAGAGTGAATCCCCATTCACAACGAGAAAACGCAACGGCAAACTCAGGTCAGAGTGAAACCCCATTCACAAGGAGACAACGCAACAGCAAACTCAGGTCAGAGTGAAACCCCATTCACAACGAGCCAACACGACAGAAAACTCAGGTCAGAGTGAAACCCCGTTCACAAGAGACAACACAACAGCAGACTCAGGTCAGAGTGAAACCCCATTCACAACGAGACAACACAACGGAAAACTCAGGTCAGAGTGAAACCCCGTTCACAATGAGACAACACAACAGCAAACTCAAGTCAGAGTGAAACCCCACTCACAACGACACAACACAACTGCAAACTCAGGTCAGAGTGAAATCCCATTCACAATGAGACAACACAACAGCAAACTCAGGTCAGAGTGAAACCCCATTCACAATGAGACAACACAACAGCAAACTCAGGTCAGAGTGAAACCCCATTCACAATGAGACAACACAACAGCAAACTCAGGACAGAGTGAAAACCCATTCACAACGAGAGAACACAACAGCAAACTCAGGTCAGAGTGAAACCCCATTCAAAACGAGACAACAGAACAGCAAAATCAGGTCACATTGAAACGCCATTCACAACGAGACAACACAACAGCAAACTCAGGTCAGAGTGAAACTCCATTCACAACGAGACAACACAACAGCAAACTCAGGTCAGAGTGAAACCCCATTCACATCGTGACAACACAACAGCAAACTCAGGTCAGAGTGAAACCCCATTCACAACGAGACAACACAACAGCAAACTCAGGTCACAGTGAAACCCCATTCACAACGAGACACCAAAACAGCAAACTCAGGTCAGAGTGAAACCCCATTCACAATGAGACAACAAAACAGCAAACTCAGGTCAGAGTGAAACCCCATTCACAACGAGACAACACAACAGCAAACTCAGGTCAGAGTGAAACCCCATTCACAACGAGACAACACAACAGCAAACTCAGGTCAGAGTGAAACCCCATTCACAATGAGACAACGCAACAGCAAACTCAGGTCAGAGTGAAACCCCATTCACAACGAGACAACACAACAGCAAACTCAGGTCAGAGTGAAACCCCATTCACGAGACAACACAACAGCAAACTCAGGTCAGAGTGAAACCCCATTCACATCGAGACAACACAACAGCAAACTCAGGTCAGAGTGAAACCCCATTCACAACGAGACAACACAACAGCAAACTCAGGTCACAGTGAAACCCCATTCACAACGAGACACCAAAACAGCAAACTCAGGTCAGAGTGAAACCCCATTCACAATGAGACAACAAAACAGCAAACTCAGGTCAGAGTGAAACCCCATTCACAACGAGACAACACAACAGCAAACTCAGGTCAGAGTGAAACCCCATTCACAACGAGACAACACAACAGCAAACTCAGGTCAGAGTGAAACCCCATTCACAATGAGACAACGCAACAGCAAACTCAGGTCAGAGTGAAACCCCATTCACAATGAGACAACACAACAGCAAACTCAGGTCAGAGTGAAACCCCATTCACAAGACAACACAACAGCAAACTCAGGTCAGAGTGAAACCCCATTCACAACGCGACAACACAACAGCAAACTCAGGACAGAGTGAAACCCCATTCACAACGAGACAACACAACAGCAAACTCAGGTCAGAGTGAAACCCCATTCAAAACGAGACAACAGAACAGCAAACTCAGCTCAGAGTGAAACCCCATTCACAACGAGACAACACAACAGTAAACTCAGGTCAGAGTGAAACCCCATTCAAAACGAGACAACAGAAGAGCAAACTCAGGTCAGAGTGAAACCATATTCACAACGAGACAACACAACAGCAAACTCAGGTCACAGTGAAACCCCATTCACAACGAGACACCAAAACAGCAAACTCAGGTCAGAGTGAAACCCCATTCACAATGAGACAACAAAACAGCAAACTCAGGTCAGAGTGAAACCCCATTCACAATGAGACAACACAACAGCAAACTCAGGTCAGAGTGAAACCCCATTCACAGTGAGACAACACAACAGCAAACTCAGGTCAGAGTGAATCCCCATTCACAACGAGACAACGCAACGGCAAACTCAGGTCAGAGTGAAACCCCATTCACAACGAGATAACGCAACAGCAAACTCAAGTCAGTGTGAAACCCCATTCACAATGAGACAACGCAACAGCAAACTCAGGTCAGAGTGAAACCCCATTCACAACGAGACAACACAACAGCAAACTCAGGTCAGAGTGAAACCCCATTCAAAACGAGACAACAGAAGAGCAAACTCAGGTCAGAGTGAAACCCTATTCACAATGAGACAACACAACAGCAAACTCAGGTCAGAGTGAAACCCCATTCACAATGAGACAACACAACAGCAAACTCAGGTCAGAGTGAAACCCCATTCACAATGAGACAACACAACAGCAAACTCAGGTCAGAGTGAAACCCCATTCACAATGAGACAACACAACAGCAAAATCATGTCAGAGTGAAACCCCATTCACAACGAGACAACACAACAGCAAACTCAGGTCAGAGTGAAACCCCATTCACAACGAGACAACACAACAGCAAACTCAGGTCAGATTGAAACCCCATTCACAATGAGACAACACAACAGCAAACTCAGGTCAGAGTGAAACCCCATTCACAGTGAGACAACACAACAGCAAACTCAGGTCAGAGTGAATCCCCATTCACAACGAGACAACGCAACGGCAAACTCAGGTCAGAGTGAAACCCCATTCACAATGAGACAACGCAACAGCAAACTCAGGTCAGAGTGAAACCCCATTCACAACGAGACAACACAACAGCAAACTCAGGTCAGAGTGAAACCCCATTCATAACGCGACAACTCAACAGCAAACACAGGACAGAGTGAAACCCCATCCACAACGAGAGAACACAACAGCAAACTCAGGTCACAGTGAAACCCCATTCAAAACGAGACAACAGAACAGCAAAATCAGGTCACATTGAAACGCCATTCACAACGAGACAACACAACAGCAAACTCAGGTCAGAGTGAAACCCCATTCACAACGAGACAACACAACAGCAAACTCAGGTCAGAGTGAAACCCCATTCACATCGAGACAACACAACAGCAAACTCAGGTCAGAGTGAAACCCCATTCAAAACGAGACAACACAACAGCAAACTCAGGTCACAGTGAAACCCCATTCACAACGAGACACCAAAACAGCAAACTCAGGTCAGAGTGAAACCCCATTCACAATGAGACAACAAAACAGCAAACTCAGGTCAGAGTGAAACCCCATTCACAGCGAGACAACACAACAGCAAACTCAGGTCAGAGTGAAACCCCATTCACAACGAGACAACACAACAGCAAACTCAGGTCAGAGTGAAACCCCATTCACAATGAGACAACGCAACAGCAAACTCAGGTCAGAGTGAAACCCCATTCACAACGAGACAATACAACACCAAACTCAGGTCAGAGTGAAACCCCATTCACAACGAGACAACACAACAGCAAACTCAGGTCAGAGTGAAACCCCATTCAAAACGAGACAACACAACAGCAAACTCAGGTCAGAGTGCAAACCCATTCACAACGAGACAACACAACAGCAAACACAGGTCAGAGTGAAACCCCATTCACAACGCGACAACGCAACTGCAAACTCAGGTCAGAGTGAAACCCCATTCACAACGAGACAACACAACAGCAAACTCAGATCAGAGTGAAACCCCGTTCACAAGAGACAACACAACAGCAAACTCAGGTCAGAGTGAAACCCCATTCACAATGAGACAACACAACTGCAAACTCAAGTCAGAGTGAAACCCCATTCACAACGAGCCAACACAACAGAAAACTCAGTTCAGAGTGAAACCCCGTTCACAAGAGACAACACAACAGCAGACTTAGGTCAGAGTGAAACCCCATTCGCAACGAGACAACACAACAGAAAACTCAGGTCAGAGTGAAACCCCGTTCACAAGAGACAACACAACAGCAAACTCAGGTCAGAGTGAAACCCCATTCACAGTGAGACAACACAACAGCAAACTCAAGTCAGAGTGAAACCCCATTCACAACGAGACAACACAACAGCAAACTGAGGTCACAGTGAAACCCCATTCACAACGAGACAACACAACTGGAAACTCAGGTCAGAGTGAAACCCCACTCACAACGACACAACACAACTGCAAATTCAGGTCAGAGTGAAATCCCATTCACAATGAGACAACACAACAGCAAACTCAGGTCAGAGTGAAACCCCATTCAAAACGAGACAACAGAAGAGCAAACTCAGGTCAGAGTGAAACCCCATTCACAGTGAGACAACACAACAGCAGACTCAGGTCAGAGTGAATCCCCATTCACAACGAGAAAACGCAACGGCAAACTCAGGTCAGAGTGAAACCCCATTCACAAGGAGACAACGCAACAGCAAATTCAGGTCAGAGTGAAACCCCATTCACAACGAGCCAACACGACAGAAAACTCAGGTCAGAGTGAAACCCCGTTCACAAGAGACAACACAACAGCAGACTCAGGTCAGAGTGAAACCCCATTCACAACGAGACAACACAACAGAAAACTCAGGTCAGAGTGAAACCCCGTTCACAATGAGACAACACAACAGCAAACTCAAGTCAGAGTGAAACCCCACTCACAACGACACAACACAACTGCAAACTCAGGTCAGAGTGAAATCCCATTCACAATGAGACAACACAACAGCAAACTCAGGTCAGAGTGAAACCCCATTCACAATGAGACAACACAACAGCAAACTCAGGTCAGAGTGAAACCCCATTCACAATGAGACAACACAACAGCAAACTCAGGACAGAGTGAAAACCCATTCACAACGAGAGAACACAACAGCAAACTCAGGTCAGAGTGAAACCCCATTCAAAACGAGACAACAGAACAGCAAAATCAGGTCACATTGAAACGCCATTCACAACGAGACAACACAACAGCAAACTCAGGTCAGAGTGAAACTCCATTCACAACGAGACAACACAACAGCAAACTCAGGTCAGAGTGAAACCCCATTCACATCGAGACAACACAACAGCAAACTCAGGTCAGAGTGAAACCCCATTCACAACGAGACAACACAACAGCAAACTCAGGTCACAGTGAAACCCCATTCACAACGAGACACCAAAACAGCAAACTCAGGTCAGAGTGAAACCCCATTCACAATGAGACAACAAAACAGCAAACTCAGGTCAGAGTGAAACCCCATTCACAACGAGACAACACAACAGCAAACTCAGGTCAGAGTGAAACCCCATTCACAACGAGACAACACAACAGCAAACTCAGGTCAGAGTGAAACCCCATTCACAATGAGACAACGCAACAGCAAACTCAGGTCAGAGTGAAACCCCATTCACAACGAGACAACACAACAGCAAACTCAGGTCAGAGTGAAACCCCATTCACGAGACAACACAACAGCAAACTCAGGTCAGAGTGAAACCCCATTCACAACGCGACAACACAACAGCAAACTCAGGACAGAGTGAAACCCCATTCACAACGAGACAACACAACAGCAAACTCAGGTCAGAGTGAAACCCCATTCAAAACGAGACAACAGAACAGCAAACTCAGGTCAGAGTGAAACCCCATTCACAACGAGACAACACAACAGCAAACTGAGGTCAGAGTGAAACCCCATTCAAAACGAGACAACAGAAGAGCAAACTCAGGTCAGAGTGAAACCCTATTCACAACGAGACAACACAACAGCAAACTCAGGTCACAGTGAAACCCCATTCACAACGAGACACCAAAACAGCAAACTCAGGTCAGAGTGAAACCCCATTCACAATGAGACAACAAAACAGCAAACTCAGGTCAGAGTGAAACCCATTCACAATGAGACAACACAACAGCAAACTCAGGTCAGAGTGAAACCCCATTCACAGTGAGACAACACAACAGCAAACTCAGGTCAGAGTGAATCCCCATTCACAACGAGACAACGCAACGGCAAACTCAGGTCAGAGTGAAACCCCATTCACAACGAGATAACGCAACAGCAAACTCAGGTCAGTGTGAAACCCCATTCACAATGAGACAACGCAACAGCAAACTCAGGTCAGAGTGAAACCCTATTCACAATGAGACAACACAACAGCAAACTCAGGTCAGAGTGAAACCCCATTCAAAATGAGACAACACAACAGCAAACTCAGGTCAGAGTGAAACCCCATTCACAATGAGACAACACAACAGCAAACTCAGGTCAGAGTGAAACCCCATTCACAATGAGACAACACAACAGCAAACTCAGGTCAGAGTGAAACCCCATTCACAACGACACAACACAATTGCAAACTCAGGTCAGAGTGAAATCCCATTCACAATGAGACAACACAACAGCAAACTCAGGTCAGAGTGAAACCCCATTGAAAACGAGACAACAGAAGAGCAAACTCAGGTCAGAGTGAAATCCTATTCACAATGAGACAACACAACAGCAAACTCAGGTCAGAGTGAAACCCCATTCACAATGAGACAACACAACAGCAAACTCAGGTCAGAGTGAAACCCCATTCACAATGAGACAACACAACAGCAAACTCAGGTCAGAGTGAAACCCCATTCACAATGAGACAACACAACAGCAAACTCAGGACAGAGTGAAAACCCATTCACAACGAGAGAACACAACAGCAAACTCAGGTCAGAGTGAAACCCAATTCAAAACGAGACAACAGAACAGCAAAATCAGGTCACATTGAAACGCCATTCACAACGAGACAACACAACAGCAAACTCAGGTCAGAGTGAAACTCCATTCACAACGAGACAACACAACAGCAAACTCAGGTCAGAGTGAAACACCATTCACATCGAGACAACACAACAGCAAACTCAGGTCAGAGTGAAACCCCATTCACAACGAGACAACACAACAGCAAACTCAGGTCACAGTGAAACCCCATTCACAACGAGACACCAAAACAGCAAACTCAGGTCAGAGTGAAACCCCATTCACAATGAGACAACAAAACAGCAAACTCAGGTCAGAGTGAAACCCGATTCACAACGAGACAACACAACAGCAAACTCAGGTCAGAGTGAAACCCCATTCACAACGAGACAACACAACAGCAAACTCAGGTCAGAATGAAACCTCTTTCACAATGAGACAACGCAACAGCAAACTCAGGTCAGAGTGAAACCCCATTCACAACGAGACAACACAACAGCAAACTCAGGTCAGAGTGAAACCCCATTCACGAGACAACACAACAGCAAACTCAGGTCAGAGTGAAACCCCATTCACAACGCGACAACACAACAGCAAACTCAGGACAGAGTGAAACCCCATTCACAACGAGACAACACAACAGCAAACTCAGGTCAGAGTGAAACCCCATTCAAAACGAGTCAACAGAACAGCAAACTCAGGTCAGAGTGAAACCCCATTCACAACGAGACAACACAACAGCAAACTGAGGTCAGAGTGAAACCCCATTCAAAACGAGACAACAGAAGAGCAAACTCAGGTCAGAGTGAAACCCTATTCACAACGAGACAACACAACAGCAAACTCAGGTCACAGTGAAACCCCATTCACAACGAGACACCAAAACAGCAAACTCAGGTCAGAGTGAAACCCCATTCACAATGAGACAACAAAACAGCAAACTCAGGTCAGAGTGAAACCCCATTCATAATGAGACAACACAACAGCAAACTCAGGTCAGAGTGAAACCCCATTCACAGTGAGACAACACAACAGCAAACTCAGGTCAGAGTGAATCCCCATTCACAACGAGACAACGCAACGGCAAACTCAGGTCAGAGTGAATCCCCATTCACAACGAGATAACGCAACAGCAAACTCAGGTCAGTGTGAAACCCCATTCACAATGAGACAACGCAACAGCAAACTCAGGTCAGAGTGAAACCCCATTCACAACGAGACAACACAACAGCAAACTCAGGTCAGAGTGAAACCCCATTCAAAACGAGACAACAGAAGAGCAAACTCAGGTCAGAGTGAAACCCTATTCACAATGAGACAACACAACAGCAAACTCAGGTCAGAGTGAAACCCCATTCAAAATGAGACAACACAACAGCAAACTCAGGTCAGAGTGAAACCCCATTCACAATGAGACAACACAACAGCAAACTCAGGTCAGAGTGAAACTCCATTCACAACGAGACAACACAACAGCAAACTCAGGTCAGAGTGAAACACCATTCACATCGAGACAACACAACAGCAAACTCAGGTCAGAGTGAAACCCCATTCACAACGAGACAACACAACAGCAAACTCAGGTCACAGTGAAACCCCATTCACAACGAGACACCAAAACAGCAAACTCAGGTCAGAGTGAAACCCCATTCACAATGAGACAACAAAACAGCAAACTCAGGTCAGAGTGAAACCCCATTCACAACGAGACAACACAACAGCAAACTCAGGTCAGAGTGAAACCCCATTCACAACGAGACAACACAACAGCAAACTCAGGTCAGAATGAAACCCCATTCACAATGAGACAACGCAACAGCAAACTCAGGTCAGAGTGAAACCCCATTCACAGCGAGACAACACAACAGCAAACTCAGGTCAGAGTGAAACCCCATTCACAACGAGACAACACAACAGCAAACTCAGGTCAGAGTGAAACCCCATTCACAATGAGACAACGCAACAGCAAACTCAGGTCAGAGTGAAACCCCATTCACAACGAGACAATACAACACCAAACTCAGGTCAGAGTGAAACCCCATTCACAACGAGACAACACAACAGCAAACTCAGGTCAGAGTGAAACCCCATTCAAAACGAGACAACACAACAGCAAACTCAGGTCAGAGTGCAAACCCATTCACAACGAGACAACACAACAGCAAACACAGGTCAGAGTGAAACCCCATTCACAACGCGACAACGCAACTGCAAACTCAGGTCAGAGTGAAACCCCATTCACAACGAGACAACACAACAGCAAACTCAGATCAGAGTGAAACCCCGTTCACAAGAGACAACACAACAGCAAACTCAGGTCAGAGTGAAACCCCATTCACAATGAGACAACACAACTGCAAACTCAAGTCAGAGTGAAACCCCATTCACAACGAGCCAACACAACAGAAAACTCAGGTCAGAGTGAAACCCCGTTCACAAGAGACAACACAACAGCAGACTCAGGTCAGAGTGAAACCCCATTCGCAACGAGACAACACAACAGAAAACTCAGGTCAGAGTGAAACCCCGTTCACAAGAGACAACACAACAGCAAACTCAGGTCAGAGTGAAACCCCATTCACAGTGAGACAACACAACAGCAAACTCAAGTCAGAGTGAAACCCCATTCACAACGAGACAACACAACAGCAAACTGAGGTCACAGTGAAACCCCATTCACAACGAGACAACACAACTGGAAACTCAGGTCAGAGTGAAACCCCACTCACAACGACACAACACAACTGCAAACTCAGGTCAGAGTGAAATCCCATTCACAATGAGACAACACAACAGCAAACTCAGGTCAGAGTGAAACCCCATTCAAAACGAGACAACAGAAGAGCAAACTCAGGTCAGAGTGAAACCCCATTCACAGTGAGACAACACAACAGCAGACTCAGGTCAGAGTGAATCCCCATTCACAACGAGAAAACGCAACGGCAAACTCAGGTCAGAGTGAAACCCCATTCACAAGGAGACAACGCAACAGCAAACTCAGGTCAGAGTGAAACCCCATTCACAACGAGCCAACACGACAGAAAACTCAGGTCAGAGTGAAACCCCGTTCACAAGAGACAACACAACAGCAGACTCAGGTCAGAGTGAAACCCCATTCACAACGAGACAACACAACAGAAAACTCAGGTCAGAGTGAAACCCCGTTCACAATGAGACAACACAACAGCAAACTCAAGTCAGAGTGAAACCCCACTCACAACGACACAACACAACTGCAAACTCAGGTCAGAGTGTAATCCCATTCACAATGAGACAACACAACAGCAAACTCAGGTCAGAGTGAAACCCCATTCACAATGAGACAACACAACAGCAAACTCAGGTCAGAGTGAAACCCCATTCACAATGAGACAACACAACAGCAAACTCAGGACAGAGTGAAAACCCATTCACAACGAGAGAACACAACAGCAAACTCAGGTCAGAGTGAAACCCCATTCAAAACGAGACAACAGAACAGCAAAATCAGGTCACATTGAAACGCCATTCACAACGAGACAACACAACAGCAAACTCAGGTCAGAGTGAAACTCCATTCACAACGAGACAACACAACAGCAAACTCAGGTCAGAGTGAAACCCCATTCACATCGAGACAACACAACAGCAAACTCAGGTCAGAGTGAAACCCCATTCACAACGCGACAACACAACAGCAAACTCAGGTCAGAGTGAAACTCCATTCACAACGAGACAACACAACAGCAAACTCAGGTCAGAGTGAAACCCCATTCACAACGAGACAACGCAATGGCAAACTCAGGTCAGACTGAAACCCCATTCACAACGAGACAACGCAACAGCAAACTCAGGTCAGAGTGAAACCCCATTCACAACGAGACAACACAACAGCAAACTCAGGTCAGAGTGAAACCCCATTCATAACGCGACAACACAACAGCAAACTCAGGACAGAGTGAAATCCCATCCACAACGAGAGAACACAACAGCAAACTCAGGTCACAGTGAAACCCCATTCAAAACGAGACAACAGAACAGCAAAATCAGGTCACATTGAAACGCCATTCACAACGAGACAACACAACAGCAAACTCAGGTCAGAGTGAAACCCCATTCACAACGAGACAACACAACAGCAAACTCAGGTCAGAGTGAAACCCCATTCACATCGAGACAACACAACAGCAAACTCAGGTCAGAGTGAAACCCCATTCAAAACGAGACAACACAACAGCAAACTCAGTTCACAGTGAAACCCCATTCACAACGAGACACCAAAACAGCAAACTCAGGTCAGAGTGAAACCCCATTCACAATGAGACAACAAAACAGCAAACTCAGGTCAGAGTGAAACCCCATTCACAGCGAGACAACTCAACAGCAAACTCAGGTCAGAGTGAAACCCCATTCACAAAGAGACAATACAACACCAAACTCAGGTCAGAGTGAAACCCCATTCACAACGAGACAACACAACAGCAAACTCAGGTCAGAGTGAAACCCCATTCAAAACGAGACAACACAACAGCAAACTCAGGTCAGAGTGCAAACCCATTCACAACGAGACAACACAACAGCAAACACAGGTCAGAGTGAAACCCCATTCACAACGCGACAACACAACTGCAAACTCAGGTCAGAGTGAAACCCCATTCACCACGAGACAACACAACAGCAAACTCAGATCAGAGTGAAACCCCGTTCACAAGAGACAACACAACAGCAAACTCAGGTCAGAGTGAAACCCCATTCACAATGAGACAACACAACTGCAAACTCAAGTCAGAGTGAAACCCCATTCACAACGAGACAACACAACAGCAAACTCAGGTCAGAGTGAAACCCCATTCACAAGACAACACAACAGCAAACTCAGGTCAGAGTGAAACCCCATTCACAACGAGACAACACAACAGCAAACTCAGGTCAGAGTGAAACCCCATTCACAACGAGACAACACAACAGCAAACTCAGGTCAGAGTGAAACCCCATTCACAATGAGACAACGCAACAGCAAACTCAGGTCAGAGTGAAACCCCATTCACAACGAGACAACACAACAGCAAACTCAGGTCAGAGTGAAACCCCATTCACGAGACAACACAACAGCAAACTCAGGTCAGAGTGAAACCCCATTCACATCGAGACAACACAACAGCAAACTCAGGTCAGAGTGAAACCCCATTCACAACGAGACAACACAACAGCAAACTCAGGTCACAGTGAAACCCCATTCACAACGAGACACCAAAACAGCAAACTCAGGTCAGAGTGAAACCCCATTCACAATGAGACAACAAAACAGCAAACTCAGGTCAGAGTGAAACCCCATTCACAACGAGACAACACAACAGCAAACTCAGGTCAGAGTGAAACCCCATTCACAACGAGACAACACAACAGCAAACTCAGGTCAGAGTGAAACCCCATTCACAATGAGACAACGCAACAGCAAAGTCAGGTCAGAGTGAAACCCCATTCACAACGAGACAACACAACAGCAAACTCAGGTCAGAGTGAAACCCCATTCACAAGACAACACAACAGCAAACTCAGGTCAGAGTGAAACCCCATTCACAACGCGACAACACAACAGCAAACTCAGGACAGAGTGAAACCCCATTCACAACGAGACAACACAACAGCAAACTCAGGTCAGAGTGAAACCCCATTCAAAACGAGACAACAGAACAGCAAACTCAGCTCAGAGTGAAACCCCATTCACAACGAGACAACACAACAGTAAACTCAGGTCAGAGTGAAACCCCATTCAAAACGAGACAACAGAAGAGCAAACTCAGGTCAGAGTGAAACCATATTCACAACGAGACAACACAACAGCAAACTCAGGTCACAGTGAAACCCCATTCACAACGAGACACCAAAACAGCAAACTCAGGTCAGAGTGAAACCCCATTCACAATGAGACAACAAAACAGCAAACTCAGGTCAGAGTGAAACCCCATTCACAATGAGACAACACAACAGCAAACTCAGGTCAGAGTGAAACCCCATTCACAGTGAGACAACACAACAGCAAACTCAGGTCAGAGTGAATCCCCATTCACAACGAGACAACGCAACGGCAAACTCAGGTCAGAGTGAAACCCCATTCACAACGAGATAACGCAACAGCAAACTCAAGTCAGTGTGAAACCCCATTCACAATGAGACAACGCAACAGCAAACTCAGGTCAGAGTGAAACCCCATTCACAACGAGACAACACAACAGCAAACTCAGGTCAGAGTGAAACCCCATTCAAAACGAGACAACAGAAGAGCAAACTCAGGTCAGAGTGAAACCCTATTCACAATGAGACAACACAACAGCAAACTCAGGTCAGAGTGAAACCCCATTCACAATGAGACAACACAACAGCAAACTCAGGTCAGAGTGAAACCCCATTCACAATGAGACAACACAACAGCAAACTCAGGTCAGAGTGAAACCCCATTCACAATGAGACAACACAACAGCAAAATCATGTCAGAGTGAAACCCCATTCACAACGAGACAACACAACAGCAAACTCAGGTCAGAGTGAAACCCCATTCACAACGAGACAACACAACAGCAAACTCAGGTCAGATTGAAACCCCATTCACAATGAGACAACACAACAGCAAACTCAGGTCAGAGTGAAACCCCATTCACAGTGAGACAACACAACAGCAAACTCAGGTCAGAGTGAATCCCCATTCACAACGAGACAACGCAACGGCAAACTCAGGTCAGAGTGAAACCCCATTCACAATGAGACAACGCAACAGCAAACTCAGGTCAGAGTGAAACCCCATTCACAACGAGACAACACAACAGCAAACTCAGGTCAGAGTGAAACCCCATTCATAACGCGACAACTCAACAGCAAACACAGGACAGAGTGAAACCCCATCCACAACGAGAGAACACAACAGCAAACTCAGGTCACAGTGAAACCCCATTCAAAACGAGACAACAGAACAGCAAAATCAGGTCACATTGAAACGCCATTCACAACGAGACAACACAACAGCAAACTCAGGTCAGAGTGAAACCCCATTCACAACGAGACAACACAACAGCAAACTCAGGTCAGAGTGAAACCCCATTCACATCGAGACAACACAACAGCAAACTCAGGTCAGAGTGAAACCCCATTCAAAACGAGACAACACAACAGCAAACTCAGGTCACAGTGAAACCCCATTCACAACGAGACACCAAAACAGCAAACTCAGGTCAGAGTGAAACCCCATTCACAATGAGACAACAAAACAGCAAACTCAGGTCAGAGTGAAACCCCATTCACAGCGAGACAACACAACAGCAAACTCAGGTCAGAGTGAAACCCCATTCACAACGAGACAACACAACAGCAAACTCAGGTCAGAGTGAAACCCCATTCACAATGAGACAACGCAACAGCAAACTCAGGTCAGAGTGAAACCCCATTCACAACGAGACAATACAACACCAAACTCAGGTCAGAGTGAAACCCCATTCACAACGAGACAACACAACAGCAAACTCAGGTCAGAGTGAAACCCCATTCAAAACGAGACAACACAACAGCAAACTCAGGTCAGAGTGCAAACCCATTCACAACGAGACAACACAACAGCAAACACAGGTCAGAGTGAAACCCCATTCACAACGCGACAACGCAACTGCAAACTCAGGTCAGAGTGAAACCCCATTCACAACGAGACAACACAACAGCAAACTCAGATCAGAGTGAAACCCCGTTCACAAGAGACAACACAACAGCAAACTCAGGTCAGAGTGAAACCCCATTCACAATGAGACAACACAACTGCAAACTCAAGTCAGAGTGAAACCCCATTCACAACGAGCCAACACAACAGAAAACTCAGTTCAGAGTGAAACCCCGTTCACAAGAGACAACACAACAGCAGACTCAGGTCAGAGTGAAACCCCATTCGCAACGAGACAACACAACAGAAAACTCAGGTCAGAGTGAAACCCCGTTCACAAGAGACAACACAACAGCAAACTCAGGTCAGAGTGAAACCCCATTCACAGTGAGACAACACAACAGCAAACTCAAGTCAGAGTGAAACCCCATTCACAACGAGACAACACAACAGCAAACTGAGGTCACAGTGAAACCCCATTCACAACGAGACAACACAACTGGAAACTCAGGTCAGAGTGAAACCCCACTCACAACGACACAACACAACTGCAAACTCAGGTCAGAGTGAAATCCCATTCACAATGAGACAACACAACAGCAAACTCAGGTCAGAGTGAAACCCCATTCAAAACGAGACAACAGAAGAGCAAACTCAGGTCAGAGTGAAACCCCATTCACAGTGAGACAACACAACAGCAGACTCAGGTCAGAGTGAATCCCCATTCACAACGAGAAAACGCAACGGCAAACTCAGGTCAGAGTGAAACCCCATTCACAAGGAGACAACGCAACAGCAAATTCAGGTCAGAGTGAAACCCCATTCACAACGAGCCAACACGACAGAAAACTCAGGTCAGAGTGAAACCCCGTTCACAAGAGACAACACAACAGCAGACTCAGGTCAGAGTGAAACCCCATTCACAACGAGACAACACAACAGAAAACTCAGGTCAGAGTGAAACCCCGTTCACAATGAGACAACACAACAGCAAACTCAAGTCAGAGTGAAACCCCACTCACAACGACACAACACAACTGCAAACTCAGGTCAGAGTGAAATCCCATTCACAATGAGACAACACAACAGCAAACTCAGGTCAGAGTGAAACCCCATTCACAATGAGACAACACAACAGCAAACTCAGGTCAGAGTGAAACCCCATTCACAATGAGACAACACAACAGCAAACTCAGGACAGAGTGAAAACCCATTCACAACGAGAGAACACAACAGCAAACTCAGGTCAGAGTGAAACCCCATTCAAAACGAGACAACAGAACAGCAAAATCAGGTCACATTGAAACGCCATTCACAACGAGACAACACAACAGCAAACTCAGGTCAGAGTGAAACTCCATTCACAACGAGACAACACAACAGCAAACTCAGGTCAGAGTGAAACCCCATTCACATCGAGACAACACAACAGCAAACTCAGGTCAGAGTGAAACCCCATTCACAACGAGACAACACAACAGCAAACTCAGGTCACAGTGAAACCCCATTCACAACGAGACACCAAAACAGCAAACTCAGGTCAGAGTGAAACCCCATTCACAATGAGACAACAAAACAGCAAACTCAGGTCAGAGTGAAACCCCATTCACAACGAGACAACACAACAGCAAACTCAGGTCAGAGTGAAACCCCATTCACAACGAGACAACACAACAGCAAACTCAGGTCAGAGTGAAACCCCATTCACAATGAGACAACGCAACAGCAAACTCAGGTCAGAGTGAAACCCCATTCACAACGAGACAACACAACAGCAAACTCAGGTCAGAGTGAAACCCCATTCACGAGACAACACAACAGCAAACTCAGGTCAGAGTGAAACCCCATTCACAACGCGACAACACAACAGCAAACTCAGGACAGAGTGAAACCCCATTCACAACGAGACAACACAACAGCAAACTCAGGTCAGAGTGAAACCCCATTCAAAACGAGACAACAGAACAGCAAACTCAGGTCAGAGTGAAACCCCATTCACAACGAGACAACACAACAGCAAACTGAGGTCAGAGTGAAACCCCATTCAAAACGAGACAACAGAAGAGCAAACTCAGGTCAGAGTGAAACCCTATTCACAACGAGACAACACAACAGCAAACTCAGGTCACAGTGAAACCCCATTCACAACGAGACACCAAAACAGCAAACTCAGGTCAGAGTGAAACCCCATTCACAATGAGACAACAAAACAGCAAACTCAGGTCAGAGTGAAACCCATTCACAATGAGACAACACAACAGCAAACTCAGGTCAGAGTGAAACCCCATTCACAGTGAGACAACACAACAGCAAACTCAGGTCAGAGTGAATCCCCATTCACAACGAGACAACGCAACGGCAAACTCAGGTCAGAGTGAAACCCCATTCACAACGAGATAACGCAACAGCAAACTCAGGTCAGTGTGAAACCCCATTCACAATGAGACAACGCAACAGCAAACTCAGGTCAGAGTGAAACCCTATTCACAATGAGACAACACAACAGCAAACTCAGGTCAGAGTGAAACCCCATTCAAAATGAGACAACACAACAGCAAACTCAGGTCAGAGTGAAACCCCATTCACAATGAGACAACACAACAGCAAACTCAGGTCAGAGTGAAAACCCATTCACAATGAGACAACACAACAGCAAACTCAGGTCAGAGTGAAACCCCATTCACAACGACACAACACAATTGCAAACTCAGGTCAGAGTGAAATCCCATTCACAATGAGACAACACAACAGCAAACTCAGGTCAGAGTGAAACCCCATTGAAAACGAGACAACAGAAGAGCAAACTCAGGTCAGAGTGAAATCCTATTTACAATGAGACAACACAACAGCAAACTCAGGTCAGAGTGAAACCCCATTCACAATGAGACAACACAACAGCAAACTCAGGTCAGAGTGAAACCCCATTCACAATGAGACAACACAACAGCAAACTCAGGTCAGAGTGAAACCCCATTCACAATGAGACAACACAACAGCAAACTCAGGACAGAGTGAAAACCCATTCACAACGAGAGAACACAACAGCAAACTCAGGTCAGAGTGAAACCCAATTCAAAACGAGACAACAGAACAGCAAAATCAGGTCACATTGAAACGCCATTCACAACGAGACAACACAACAGCAAACTCAGGTCAGAGTGAAACTCCATTCACAACGAGACAACACAACAGCAAACTCAGGTCAGAGTGAAACACCATTCACATCGAGACAACACAACAGCAAACTCAGGTCAGAGTGAAACCCCATTCACAACGAGACAACACAACAGCAAACTCAGGTCACAGTGAAACCCCATTCACAACGAGACACCAAAACAGCAAACTCAGGTCACAGTGAAACCCCATTCACAATGAGACAACAAAACAGCAAACTCAGGTCAGAGTGAAACCCGATTCACAACGAGACAACACAACAGCAAACTCAGGTCAGAGTGAAACCCCATTCACAACGAGACAACACAACAGCAAACTCAGGTCAGAATGAAACCTCTTTCACAATGAGACAACGCAACAGCAAACTCAGGTCAGAGTGAAACCCCATTCACAACGAGACAACACAACAGCAAACTCAGGTCAGAGTGAAACCCCATTCACGAGACAACACAACAGCAAACTCAGGTCAGAGTGAAACCCCATTCACAACGCGACAACACAACAGCAAACTCAGGACAGAGTGAAACCCCATTCACAACGAGACAACACAACAGCAAACTCAGGTCAGAGTGAAACCCCATTCAAAACGAGACAACAGAACAGCAAACTCAGGTCAGAGTGAAACCCCATTCACAACGAGACAACACAACAGCAAACTGAGGTCAGAGTGAAACCCCATTCAAAACGAGACAACAGAAGAGCAAACTCAGGTCAGAGTGAAACCCTATTCACAACGAGACAACACAACAGCAAACTCAGGTCACAGTGAAACCCCATTCACAACGAGACACCAAAACAGCAAACTCAGGTCAGAGTGAAACCCCATTCACAATGAGACAACAAAACAGCAAACTCAGGTCAGAGTGAAACCCCATTCATAATGAGACAACACAACAGCAAACTCAGGTCAGAGTGAAACCCCATTCACAGTGAGACAACACAACAGCAAACTCAGGTCAGAGTGAATCCCCATTCACAACGAGACAACGCAACGGCAAACTCAGGTCAGAGTGAATCCCCATTCACAACGAGATAACGCAACAGCAAACTCAGGTCAGTGTGAAACCCCATTCACAATGAGACAACGCAACAGCAAACTCAGGTCAGAGTGAAACCCCATTCACAACGAGACAACACAACAGCAAACTCAGGTCAGAGTGAAACCCCATTCAAAACGAGACAACAGAAGAGCAAACTCAGGTCAGAGTGAAACCCTATTCACAATGAGACAACACAACAGGAAACTCAGGTCAGAGTGAAACCCCATTCAAAATGAGACAACACAACAGCAAACTCAGGTCAGAGTGAAACCCCATTCACAATGAGACAACACAACAGCAAACTCAGGTCAGAGTGAAACTCCATTCACAACGAGACAACACAACAGCAAACTCAGGTCAGAGTGAAACACCATTCACATCGAGACAACACAACAGCAAACTCAGGTCAGAGTGAAACCCCATTCACAACGAGACAACACAACAGCAAACTCAGGTCACAGTGAAACCCCATTCACAACGAGACACCAAAACAGCAAACTCAGGTCAGAGTGAAACCCCATTCACAATGAGACAACAAAACAGCAAACTCAGGTCAGAGTGAAACCCCATTCACAACGAGACAACACAACAGCAAACTCAGGTCAGAGTGAAACCCCATTCACAACGAGACAACACAACAGCAAACTCAGGTCAGAATGAAACCCCATTCACAATGAGACAACGCAACAGCAAACTCAGGTCAGAGTGAAACCCCATTCACAGCGAGACAACACAACAGCAAACTCAGGTCAGAGTGAAACCCCATTCACAACGAGACAACACAACAGCAAACTCAGGTCAGAGTGAAACCCCATTCACAATGAGACAACGCAACAGCAAACTCAGGTCAGAGTGAAACCCCATTCACAACGAGACAATACAACACCAAACTCAGGTCAGAGTGAAACCCCATTCACAACGAGACAACACAACAGCAAACTCAGGTCAGAGTGAAACCCCATTCAAAACGAGACAACACAACAGCAAACTCAGGTCAGAGTGCAAACCCATTCACAACGAGACAACACAACAGCAAACACAGGTCAGAGTGAAACCCCATTCACAACGCGACAACGCAACTGCAAACTCAGGTCAGAGTGAAACCCCATTCACAACGAGACAACACAACAGCAAACTCAGATCAGAGTGAAACCCCGTTCACAAGAGACAACACAACAGCAAACTCAGGTCAGAGTGAAACCCCATTCACAATGAGACAACACAACTGCAAACTCAAGTCAGAGTGAAACCCCATTCACAACGAGCCAACACAACAGAAAACTCAGGTCAGAGTGAAACCCCGTTCACAAGAGACAACACAACAGCAGACTCAGGTCAGAGTGAAACCCCATTCGCAACGAGACAACACAACAGAAAACTCAGGTCAGAGTGAAACCCCGTTCACAAGAGACAACACAACAGCAAACTCAGGTCAGAGTGAAACCCCATTCACAGTGAGACAACACAACAGCAAACTCAAGTCAGAGTGAAACCCCATTCACAACGAGACAACACAACAGCAAACTGAGGTCACAGTGAAACCCCATTCACAACGAGACAACACAACTGGAAACTCAGGTCAGAGTGAAACCCCACTCACAACGACACAACACAACTGCAAACTCAGGTCAGAGTGAAATCCCATTCACAATGAGACAACACAACAGCAAACTCAGGTCAGAGTGAAACCCCATTCAAAACGAGACAACAGAAGAGCAAACTCAGGTCAGAGTGAAACCCCATTCACAGTGAGACAACACAACAGCAGACTCAGGTCAGAGTGAATCCCCATTCACAACGAGAAAACGCAACGGCAAACTCAGGTCAGAGTGAAACCCCATTCACAAGGAGACAACGCAACAGCAAACTCAGGTCAGAGTGAAACCCCATTCACAACGAGCCAACACGACAGAAAACTCAGGTCAGAGTGAAACCCCGTTCACAAGAGACAACACAACAGCAGACTCAGGTCAGAGTGAAACCCCATTCACAACGAGACAACACAACAGAAAACTCAGGTCAGAGTGAAACCCCGTTCACAATGAGACAACACAACAGCAAACTCAAGTCAGAGTGAAACCCCACTCACAACGACACAACACAACTGCAAACTCAGGTCAGAGTGAAATCCCATTCACAATGAGACAACACAACAGCAAACTCAGGTCAGAGTGAAACCCCATTCACAATGAGACAACACAACAGCAAACTCAGGTCAGAGTGAAACCCCATTCACAATGAGACAACACAACAGCAAACTCAGGACAGAGTGAAAACCCATTCACAACGAGAGAACACAACAGCAAACTCAGGTCAGAGTGAAACCCCATTCAAAACGAGACAACAGAACAGCAAAATCAGGTCACATTGAAACGCCATTCACAACGAGACAACACAACAGCAAACTCAGGTCAGAGTGAAACTCCATTCACAACGAGACAACACAACAGCAAACTCAGGTCAGAGTGAAACCCCATTCACATCGAGACAACACAACAGCAAACTCAGGTCAGAGTGAAACCCCATTCACAACGCGACAACACAACAGCAAACTCAGGTCAGAGTGAAACTCCATTCACAACGAGACAACACAACAGCAAACTCAGGTCAGAGTGAAACCCCATTCACAACGAGACAACGCAATGGCAAACTCAGGTCAGAGTGAAACCCCATCCACAACGAGAGAACACAACAGCAAACTCAGGTCACAGTGAAACCCCATTCAAAACGAGACAACACAACAGCAAACTCAGGTCAGAGTGAAACCCCATTCATAACGCGACAACACAACAGCAAACTCAGGACAGAGTGAAACCCCATCCACAACGAGAGAACACAACAGCAAACTCAGGTCACAGTGAAACCCCATTCAAAACGAGACAACAGAACAGCAAAATCAGGTCACATTGAAACGCCATTCACAACGAGACAACACAACAGCAAACTCAGGTCAGAGTGAAACCCCATTCACAACGAGACAACACAACAGCAAACTCAGGTCAGAGTGAAACCCCATTCACATCGAGACAACACAACAGCAAACTCAGGTCAGAGTGAAACCCCATTCAAAACGAGACAACACAACAGCAAACTCAGTTCACAGTGAAACCCCATTCACAACGAGACACCAAAACAGCAAACTCAGGTCAGAGTGAAACCCCATTCACAATGAGACAACAAAACAGCAAACTCAGGTCAGAGTGAAACCCCATTCACAGCGAGACAACTCAACAGCAAACTCAGGTCAGAGTGAAACCCCATTCACAAAGAGACAATACAACACCAAACTCAGGTCAGAGTGAAACCCCATTCACAACGAGACAACACAACAGCAAACTCAGGTCAGAGTGAAACCCCATTCAAAACGAGACAACACAACAGCAAACTCAGGTCAGAGTGCAAACCCATTCACAACGAGACAACACAACAGCAAACACAGGTCAGAGTGAAACCCCATTCACAACGCGACAACACAACTGCAAACTCAGGTCAGAGTGAAACCCCATTCACCACGAGACAACACAACAGCAAACTCAGATCAGAGTGAAACCCCGTTCACAAGAGACAACACAACAGCAAACTCAGGTCAGAGTGAAACCCCGTTCACAAGAGACAACACAACAGCAGACTCAGGTCAGAGTGAAACCCCATTCGCAACGAGACAACACAACAGAAAACTCAGGTCAGAGTGAAACCCCGTTCACAAGAGACAACACAACAGCAAACTCAGGTCAGAGTGAAACCCCATTCACAGTGAGACAACACAACAGCAAACTCAAGTCAGAGTGAAACCCCATTCACAACGAGACAACACAACAGCAAACTGAGGTCACAGTGAAACCCCATTCACAACGAGACAACACAACTGCAAACTCAGGTCAGAGTGAAACCCCACTCACAACGACACAACACAACTGCAAACTCAGGTCAGAGTGAAATCCCATTCACAATGAGACAACACAACAGCAAACTCAGGTCAGAGTGAAACCCCATTCAAAACGAGACAACAGAAGAGCAAACTCAGGTCAGAGTGAAACCCCATTCACAGTGAGACAACACAACAGCAAACACAGGTCAGAGTGAATCCCCATTCACAACGAGAAAATGCAACGGCAAACTCAGGTCAGAGTGAAACCCCATTCACAACGAGACAACGCAACAGCAAACTCAGGTCAGAGTGAAACCCCATTCACAACGAGCCAACACGACAGAAAACTCAGGTCAGAGTGAAACCCCGTTCACAAGAGACAACACAACAGCAAACTCAGGTCAGAGTGAAACCCCATTCAAAACGAGACAACAGAAGAGCAAACTCAGGTCAGAGTGAAACCCCATTCACAGTGAGACAACACAACAGCAAACACAGGTCAGAGTGAATCCCCATTCACAACGAGAAAATGCAACGGCAAACTCAGGTCAGAGTGAAACCCCATTCACAACGAGACAACGCAACAGCAAACTCAGGTCAGAGTGAAACCCCATTCACAACGAGCCAACACGACAGAAAACTCAGGTCAGAGTGAAACCCCGTTCACAAGAGACAACACAACAGCAGACTCAGGTCAGAGTGAAACCCCATTCACAACGAGACAACACAACAGAAAACTCAGGTCAGAGTGAAACCCCATTCAAAACGAGACAACACAACAGCAAACTCAGGTCACAGTGAAACCCCATTCACAACGAGACACCAAAACAGCAAACTCAGGTCAGAGTGAAACCCCATTCACAATGAGACAACAAAACAGCAAACTCAGGTCAGAGTGAAACCCCATTCACAGCGAGACAACACAACAGCAAACTCAGGTCAGAGTGAAACCCCATTCACAAAGAGACAATACAACACCAAACTCAGGTCAGAGTGAAACCCCATTCACAACGAGACAACACAACAGCAAACTCAGGTCAGAGTGAAACCCCATTCAAAACGAGACAACACAACAGCAAACTCAGGTCAGAGTGCAAACCCATTCACAACGAGACAACACAACAGCAAACACAGGTCAGAGTGAAACCCCATTCACAATGCGACAACACAACTGCAAACTCAGGTCAGAGTGAAACCCCATTCACAACGAGACAACACAACAGCAAACTCAGATCAGAGTGAAACCCCGTTCACAAGAGACAACACAACAGCAAACTCAGGTCAGAGTGAAACCCCATTCACAATGAGACAACACAACTGCAAACTCAAGTCAGAGTGAAACCCCATTCACAACGAGCCAACACAACAGAAAACTCAGGTCAGAGTGAAACCCCGTTCACAAGAGACAACACAACAGCAGACTCAGGTCAGAGTGAAACCCCATTCGCAACGAGACAACACAACAGAAAACTCAGGTCAGAGTGAAACCCCGTTCACAAGAGACAACACAACAGCAAACTCAGGTCAGAGTGAAACCCCGTTCACAGTGAGACAACACAACAGCAAACTCAAGTCAGAGTGAAACCCCATTCACAACGAGACAACACAACAGCAAACTGAGTTCACAGTGAAACCCCATTCACAACGAGACAACACAACTGCAAACTCAGGTCAGAGTGAAACCCCACTCACAACGACACAACACAACTGCAAACTCAGGTCAGAGTGAAATCCCATTCACAATGAGACAACACAACAGCAAACTCAGGTCAGAGTGAAACCCCATTCAAAACGAGACAACAGAAGAGCAAACTCAGGTCAGAGTGAAACCCCATTCACAGTGAGACAACACAACAGCAAACTCAGGTCAGAGTGAATCCCCATTCACAACGAGAAAACGCAACGGCAAACTCAGGTCAGAGTGAAACCCCATTCACAACGAGACAACGCAACAGCAAACTCAGGTCAGAGTGAAACCCCATTCACAACGAGCCAACACGACAGAAAACTCAGGTCAGAGTGAAACCCCGTTCACAAGAGACAACACAACAGCAGACTCAGGTCAGAGTGAAACCCCATTCACAACGAGACAACACAACAGAAAACTCAGGTCAGAGTGAAACCCCGTTCACAATGAGACAACACAACAGCAAACTCAAGTCAGAGTGAAACCCCACTCACAACGACACAACACAACTGCAAACTCAGGTCAGAGTGAAATCCCATTCACAATGAGACAACACAACAGCAAACTCAGGTCAGAGTGAAACCCCATTCAAAACGAGACAACAGAAGAGCAAACTCAGGTCAGAGTGAAATCCTATTCACAATGAGACAACACAACAGCAAACTCAGGTCAGAGTGAAACCCCATTCAAAACGAGACAACACAACAGCAAACTCAGGTCACAGTGAAACCCCATTCACAACGAGACACCAAAACAGCAAACTCAGGTCAGAGTGAAACCCCATTCACAATGAGACAACAAAACAGCAAACTCAGGTCAGAGTGAAACCCCATTCACAGCGAGACAACACAACAGCAAACTCAGGTCAGAGTGAAACCCCATTCACAAAGAGACAATACAACACCAAACTCAGGTCAGAGTGAAACCCCATTCACAACGAGACAACACAACAGCAAACTCAGGTCAGAGTGAAACCCCATTCAAAACGAGACAACACAACAGCAAACTCAGGTCAGAGTGCAAACCCATTCACAACGAGACAACACAACAGCAAACACAGGTCAGAGTGAAACCCCATTCACAACGCGACAACACAACTGCAAACTCAGGTCAGAGTGAAACCCCATTCACAACGAGACAACACAACAGCAAACTCAGATCAGAGTGAAACCCCGTTCACAAGAGACAACACAACAGCAAACTCAGGTCAGAGTGAAACCCCATTCACAATGAGACAACACAACTGCAAACTCAAGTCAGAGTGAAACCCCATTCACAACGAGCCAACACAACAGAAAACTCAGGTCAGAGTGAAACCCCGTTCACAAGAGACAACACAACAGCAGACTCAGGTCAGAGTGAAACCCCATTCGCAACGAGACAACACAACAGAAAACTCAGGTCAGAGTGAAACCCCGTTCACAAGAGACAACACAACAGCAAACTCAGGTCAGAGTGAAACCCCATTCACAGTGAGACAACACAACAGCAAACTCAAGTCAGAGTGAAACCCCATTCACAACGAGACAACACAACAGCAAACTGATGTCACAGTGAAACCCCATTCACAACGAGACAACACAACTGCAAACTCAGGTCAGAGTGAAACCCCACTCACAACGACACAACACAACTGCAAACTCAGGTCAGAGTGAAATCCCATTCACAATGAGACAACACAACAGCAAACTCAGGTCAGAGTGAAACCCCATTCAAAACGAGACAACAGAAGAGCAAACTCAGGTCAGAGTGAAACCCCATTCACAGTGAGACAACACAACAGCAAACTCAGGTCAGAGTGAATCCCCATTCACAACGAGAAAACGCAACGGCAAACTCAGGTCAGAGTGAAACCCCATTCACAACGAGACAACGCAACAGCAAACTCAGGTCAGAGTGAAACCCCATTCACAACGAGCCAACACGACAGAAAACTCAGGTCAGAGTGAAACCCCGTTCACAAGAGACAACACAACAGCACACTCAGGTCAGAGTGAAACCCCATTCACAACGAGACAACACAACAGAAAACTCAGGTCAGAGTGAAACCCCGTTCACAATGAGACAACACAACAGCAAACTCAAGTCAGAGTGAAACCCCACTCACAACAACACAACACAACTGCAAACTCAGGTCAGAGTGAAATCCCATTCACAATGAGACAACACAACAGCAAACTCAGGTCAGAGTGAAACCCCATTCAAAACGAGACAACAGAAGAGCAAACTCAGGTCAGAGTGAAATCCTATTCACAATGAGACAACACAACAGCAAACTCAGGTCAGAGTGAAACCCCATTCAAAACGAGACAACACAACAGCAAACTCAGGTCACAGTGAAACCCCATTCACAACGAGACACCAAAACAGCAAACTCAGGTCAGAGTGAAACCCCATTCACAATGAGACAACAAAACAGCAAACTCAGGTCAGAGTGAAACCCCATTCACAGCAAGACAACACAACAGCAAACTCAGGTCAGAGTGAAACCCCATTCACAAAGAGACAATACAACACCAAACTCAGGTCAGAGTGAAACCCCATTCACAACGAGACAACACAACAGCAAACTCAGGTCAGAGTGAAACCCCATTCAAAACGAGACAACACAACAGCAAACTCAGGTCAGAGTGCAAACCCATTCACAACGAGACAACACAACAGCAAACACAGGTCAGAGTGAAACCCCATTCACAACGCGACAACACAACTGCAAACTCAGGTCAGAGTGAAACCCCATTCACAACGAGACAACACAACAGCAAACTCAGATCAGAGTGAAACCCCGTTCACAAGAGACAACACAACAGCAAACTCAGGTCAGAGTGAAACCCCATTCACAATGAGACAACACAACTGCAAACTCAAGTCAGAGTGAAACCCCATTCACAACGAGCCAACACAACAGAAAACTCAGGTCAGAGTGAAACCCCGTTCACAAGAGACAACACAACAGCAGACTCAGGTCAGAGTGAAACCCCATTCGCAACGAGACAACACAACAGAAAACTCAGGTCAGAGTGAAACCCCGTTCACAAGAGACAACACAACTGCAAACTCAGGTCAGAGTGAAACCCCACTCACAACGACACATCACAACTGCAAACTCAGGTCAGAGTGTAATCCCATTCACAATGAGACAACACAACAGCAAACTCAGGTCAGAGCGAAACCCCATTCAAAACGAGACAACAGAAGAGCAAACTCAGGTCAGAGTGAAACCCCATTCACAGTGAGACAACACAACAGCAAACTCAGGTCAGAGTGAATCCCCATTCACAACGAGAAAACGCAACGGCAAACTCAGGTCAGAGTGAAACCCCATTCACAATGAGACAACTCAACTGCAAACTCAAGTCAGAGTGAAACCCCATTCACAACGAGCCAACACAACAGAAAACTCAGGTCAGAGTGAAACCCCGTTCACAAGAGACAACACAACAGCAGACTCAGGTCAGAGTGAAACCCCATTCGCAACGAGACAACACAACAGAAAACTCAGGTCAGAGTGAAACCCCGTTCACAAGAGACAACACAACTGCAAACTCAGGTCAGAGTGAAACCCCACTCACAACGACACAACACAACTGCAAACTCAGGTCAGAGTGAAATCCCATTCACAATGAGACAACACAACAGCAAACTCAGGTCAGAGTGAAACCCCATTCAAAACGAGACAACAGAAGAGCAAACTCAGGTCAGAGTGAAACCCCATTCACAGTGAGACAACACAACAGCAAACTCAGGTCAGAGTGAATCACCATTCACAACGAGAAAACGCAACGGCAAACTCAGGTCACAGTGAAACCCCATTCACAATGAGACAACGCAACAGCAAACTCAGGTCAGAGTGAAACCCCATTCACAACGAGACAACACAACAGCAAACTCAGGTCAGAGTGAAACCCCATTCATAACGCGACAACACAACAGCAAACTCAGGACAGAGTGAAACCCCATTCACAACGAGAGAACACAACAGCAAACTCAGGTCACAGTGAAACCCCATTCAAAACGAGACAAAAGAACAGCAAAATCAGGTCACATTGAAACGCCATTCACAACGAGACAACACAACAGCAAACTCAGGTCAGAGTGAAACCCCATTCACAACGAGACAACACAACAGCAAACTCAGGTCAGAGTGAAACCCCATTCACATCGAGACAACACAACAGCAAACTCAGGTCAGAGTGAAACCCCATTCAAAACGAGACAACACAACAGCAAACTCAGGTCACAGTGAAACCCCATTCACAACGAGACACCAAAACAGCAAACTCAGGTCAGAGTGAAACCCCATTCACAATGAGACAACAAAACAGCAAACTCAGGTCAGAGTGAAACCCCATTCACAACGAGACAACACAACAGCAAACTCAGGTCAGAGTGAAACCCCATTCACAATGAAACAACACAACAGCAATCCATGGTCAGAGTGAAACCCCATTCACAATGAAACAACACAACAGCAAACTCAGGTCAGAGTGAAACCCCATTCACAATGAGGCAACACAACAGCAAACTCAGGTCAGAGTGAAACGCCAATCACAACGAGACAACACAACAGCAAACTCAGGTCAGAGTGAAACCCCGTTCACGAGACAACACAACAGCAAACTCAGGTCAGAGTGAAACCCCATTCACAACGAGACAATACAACACCAAACTCAGGTCAGAGTGAAACCCCATTCACAACGAGACAACACAACAGCAAACTCAGGTCAGAGTGAAACCCCATTCAAAACGAGACAACACAACAGAAAACTCAGGTCAGAGTGAAACCCCGTTCACAAGAGACAACACAACAGCAGACTCAGGTCAGAGTGAAACCCCATTCGCAACGAGACAACACAACAGAAAACTCAGGTCAGAGTGAAACCCCGTTCACAAGAGACAACACAACAGCAAACTCAGGTCAGAGTGAAACCCCATTCACAGTGAGACAACACAACAGCAAACTCAAGTCAGAGTGAAACCCCATTCACAACGAGACAACACAACAGCAAACTGAGGTCACAGTGAAACCCCATTCACAACGAGACAACACAACTGCAAACTCAGGTCAGAGTGAAACCCCACTCACAACGACACAACACAACTGCAAACTCAGGTCAGAGTGAAACTCCATTCACAACGAGACAACACAACAGCAAACTCAGGTCAGAGTGAAACCCCATTCACAACGAGACAACACAACAGCAAACTCAGGTCAGAATGAAACCCCATTCACAATGAGACAACGCAACAGCAAACTCAGGTCAGAGTGAAACCCCATTCACAGCGAGACAACACAACAGCAAACTCAGGTCAGAGTGAAACCCCATTCACAACGAGACAACACAACAGCAAACTCAGGTCAGAGTGAAACCCCATTCACAATGAGACAACGCAACAGCAAACTCAGGTCAGAGTGAAACCCCATTCACAACGAGACAATACAACACCAAACTCAGGTCAGAGTGAAACCCCATTCACAACGAGACAACACAACAGCAAACTCAGGTCAGAGTGAAACCCCATTCAAAACGAGACAACACAACAGCAAACTCAGGTCAGAGTGCAAACCCATTCACAACGAGACAACACAACAGCAAACACAGGTCAGAGTGAAACCCCATTCACAACGCGACAACGCAACTGCAAACTCAGGTCAGAGTGAAACCCCATTCACAACGAGACAACACAACAGCAAACTCAGATCAGAGTGAAACCCCGTTCACAAGAGACAACACAACAGCAAACTCAGGTCAGAGTGAAACCCCATTCACAACGCGACAACACAACTGCAAACTCAGGTCAGAGTGAAACCCCATTCACCACGAGACAACACAACAGCAAACTCAGATCAGAGTGAAACCCCGTTCACAAGAGACAACACAACAGCAAACTCAGGTCAGAGTGAAACCCCATTCACAATGAGACAACACAACTGCAAACTCAAGTCAGAGTGAAACCCCATTCACAACGAGCCAACACAACAGAAAACTCAGGTCAGAGTGAAACCCCGTTCACAAGAGACAACACAACAGCAGACTCAGGTCAGAGTGAAACCCCATTCGCAACGAGACAACACAACAGAAAACTCAGGTCAGAGTGAAACCCCGTTCACAAGAGACAACACAACAGCAACCTCAGGTCAGAGTGAAACCCCATTCACAGTGAGACAACACAACAGCAAACTCAAGTCAGAGTGAAACCCCATTCACAACGAGACAACACAACAGCAAACTGAGGTCACAGTGAAACCCCATTCACAACGAGACAACACAACTGCAAACTCAGGTCAGAGTGAAACCCCACTCACAACGACACAACACAACTGCAAACTCAGGTCAGAGTGAAATCCCATTCACAATGAGACAACACAACAGCAAACTCAGGTCAGAGTGAAACCCCATTCAAAACGAGACAACAGAAGAGCAAACTCAGGTCAGAGTGAAACCCCATTCACAGTGAGACAACACAACAGCAAACACAGGTCAGAGTGAATCCCCATTCACAACGAGAAAATGCAACGGCAAACTCAGGTCAGAGTGAAACCCCATTCACAACGAGACAACGCAACAGCAAACTCAGGTCAGAGTGAAACCCCATTCACAACGAGCCAACACGACAGAAAACTCAGGTCAGAGTGAAACCCCGTTCACAAGAGACAACACAACAGCAAACTCAGGTCAGAGTGAAACCCCATTCAAAACGAGACAACAGAAGAGCAAACTCAGGTCAGAGTGAAACCCCATTCACAGTGAGACAACACAACAGCAAACACAGGTCAGAGTGAATCCCCATTCACAACGAGAAAATGCAACGGCAAACTCAGGTCAGAGTGAAACCCCATTCACAACGAGACAACGCAACAGCAAACTCAGGTCAGAGTGAAACCCCATTCACAACGAGCCAACACGACAGAAAACTCAGGTCAGAGTGAAACCCCGTTCACAAGAGACAACACAACAGCAGACTCAGGTCAGAGTGAAACCCCATTCACAACGAGACAACACAACAGAAAACTCAGGTCAGAGTGAAACCCCATTCAAAACGAGACAACACAACAGCAAACTCAGGTCACAGTGAAACCCCATTCACAACGAGACACCAAAACAGCAAACTCAGGTCAGAGTGAAACCCCATTCACAATGAGACAACAAAACAGCAAACTCAGGTCAGAGTGAAACCCCATTCACAGCGAGACAACACAACAGCAAACTCAGGTCAGAGTGAAACCCCATTCACAAAGAGACAATACAACACCAAACTCAGGTCAGAGTGAAACCCCATTCACAACGAGACAACACAACAGCAAACTCAGGTCAGAGTGAAACCCCATTCAAAACGAGACAACACAACAGCAAACTCAGGTCAGAGTGCAAACCCATTCACAACGAGACAACACAACAGCAAACACAGGTCAGAGTGAAACCCCATTCACAATGCGACAACACAACTGCAAACTCAGGTCAGAGTGAAACCCCATTCACAACGAGACAACACAACAGCAAACTCAGATCAGAGTGAAACCCCGTTCACAAGAGACAACACAACAGCAAACTCAGGTCAGAGTGAAACCCCATTCACAATGAGACAACACAACTGCAAACTCAAGTCAGAGTGAAACCCCATTCACAACGAGCCAACACAACAGAAAACTCAGGTCAGAGTGAAACCCCGTTCACAAGAGACAACACAACAGCAGACTCAGGTCAGAGTGAAACCCCATTCGCAACGAGACAACACAACAGAAAACTCAGGTCAGAGTGAAACCCCGTTCACAAGAGACAACACAACAGCAAACTCAGGTCAGAGTGAAACCCCGTTCACAGTGAGACAACACAACAGCAAACTCAAGTCAGAGTGAAACCCCATTCACAACGAGACAACACAACAGCAAACTGAGTTCACAGTGAAACCCCATTCACAACGAGACAACACAACTGCAAACTCAGGTCAGAGTGAAACCCCACTCACAACGACACAACACAACTGCAAACTCAGGTCAGAGTGAAATCCCATTCACAATGAGACAACACAACAGCAAACTCAGGTCAGAGTGAAACCCCATTCAAAACGAGACAACAGAAGAGCAAACTCAGGTCAGAGTGAAACCCCATTCACAGTGAGACAACACAACAGCAAACTCAGGTCAGAGTGAATCCCCATTCACAACGAGAAAACGCAACGGCAAACTCAGGTCAGAGTGAAACCCCATTCACAACGAGACAACGCAACAGCAAACTCAGGTCAGAGTGAAACCCCATTCACAACGAGCCAACACGACAGAAAACTCAGGTCAGAGTGAAACCCCGTTCACAAGAGACAACACAACAGCAGACTCAGGTCAGAGTGAAACCCCATTCACAACGAGACAACACAACAGAAAACTCAGGTCAGAGTGAAACCCCGTTCACAATGAGACAACACAACAGCAAACTCAAGTCAGAGTGAAACCCCACTCACAACGACACAACACAACTGCAAACTCAGGTCAGAGTGAAATCCCATTCACAATGAGACAACACAACAGCAAACTCAGGTCAGAGTGAAACCCCATTCAAAACGAGACAACAGAAGAGCAAACTCAGGTCAGAGTGAAATCCTATTCACAATGAGACAACACAACAGCAAACTCAGGTCAGAGTGAAACCCCATTCAAAACGAGACAACACAACAGCAAACTCAGGTCACAGTGAAACCCCATTCACAACGAGACACCAAAACAGCAAACTCAGGTCAGAGTGAAACCCCATTCACAATGAGACAACAAAACAGCAAACTCAGGTCAGAGTGAAACCCCATTCACAGCGAGACAACACAACAGCAAACTCAGGTCAGAGTGAAACCCCATTCACAAAGAGACAATACAACACCAAACTCAGGTCAGAGTGAAACCCCATTCACAACGAGACAACACAACAGCAAACTCAGGTCAGAGTGAAACCCCATTCAAAACGAGACAACACAACAGCAAACTCAGGTCAGAGTGCAAACCCATTCACAACGAGACAACACAACAGCAAACACAGGTCAGAGTGAAACCCCATTCACAACGCGACAACACAACTGCAAACTCAGGTCAGAGTGAAACCCCATTCACAACGAGACAACACAACAGCAAACTCAGATCAGAGTGAAACCCCGTTCACAAGAGACAACACAACAGCAAACTCAGGTCAGAGTGAAACCCCATTCACAATGAGACAACACAACTGCAAACTCAAGTCAGAGTGAAACCCCATTCACAACGAGCCAACACAACAGAAAACTCAGGTCAGAGTGAAACCCCGTTCACAAGAGACAACACAACAGCAGACTCAGGTCAGAGTGAAACCCCATTCGCAACGAGACAACACAACAGAAAACTCAGGTCAGAGTGAAACCCCGTTCACAAGAGACAACACAACAGCAAACTCAGGTCAGAGTGAAACCCCATTCACAGTGAGACAACACAACAGCAAACTCAAGTCAGAGTGAAACCCCATTCACAACGAGACAACACAACAGCAAACTGATGTCACAGTGAAACCCCATTCACAACGAGACAACACAACTGCAAACTCAGGTCAGAGTGAAACCCCACTCACAACGACACAACACAACTGCAAACTCAGGTCAGAGTGAAATCCCATTCACAATGAGACAACACAACAGCAAACTCAGGTCAGAGTGAAACCCCATTCAAAACGAGACAACAGAAGAGCAAACTCAGGTCAGAGTGAAACCCCATTCACAGTGAGACAACACAACAGCAAACTCAGGTCAGAGTGAATCCCCATTCACAACGAGAAAACGCAACGGCAAACTCAGGTCAGAGTGAAACCCCATTCACAACGAGACAACGCAACAGCAACCTCAGGTCAGAGTGAAACCCCATTCACAACGAGCCAACACGACAGAAAACTCAGGTCAGAGTGAAACCCCGTTCACAAGAGACAACACAACAGCACACTCAGGTCAGAGTGAAACCCCATTCACAACGAGACAACACAACAGAAAACTCAGGTCAGAGTGAAACCCCGTTCACAATGAGACAACACAACAGCAAACTCAAGTCAGAGTGAAACCCCACTCACAACAACACAACACAACTGCAAACTCAGGTCAGAGTGAAATCCCATTCACAATGAGACAACACAACAGCAAACTCAGGTCAGAGTGAAACCCCATTCAAAACGAGACAACAGAAGAGCAAACTCAGGTCAGAGTGAAATCCTATTCACAATGAGACAACACAACAGCAAACTCAGGTCAGAGTGAAACCCCATTCAAAACGAGACAACACAACAGCAAACTCAGGTCACAGTGAAACCCCATTCACAACGAGACACCAAAACAGCAAACTCAGGTCAGAGTGAAACCCCATTCACAATGAGACAACAAAACAGCAAACTCAGGTCAGAGTGAAACCCCATTCACAGCAAGACAACACAACAGCAAACTCAGGTCAGAGTGAAACCCCATTCACAAAGAGACAATACAACACCAAACTCAGGTCAGAGTGAAACCCCATTCACAACGAGACAACACAACAGCAAACTCAGGTCAGAGTGAAACCCCATTCAAAACGAGACAACACAACAGCAAACTCAGGTCAGAGTGCAAACCCATTCACAACGAGACAACACAACAGCAAACACAGGTCAGAGTGAAACCCCATTCACAACGCGACAACACAACTGCAAACTCAGGTCAGAGTGAAACCCCATTCACAACGAGACAACACAACAGCAAACTCAGATCAGAGTGAAACCCCGTTCACAAGAGACAACACAACAGCAAACTCAGGTCAGAGTGAAACCCCATTCACAATGAGACAACACAACTGCAAACTCAAGTCAGAGTGAAACCCCATTCACAACGAGCCAACACAACAGAAAACTCAGGTCAGAGTGAAACCCCGTTCACAAGAGACAACACAACAGCAGACTCAGGTCAGAGTGAAACCCCATTCGCAACGAGACAACACAACAGAAAACTCAGGTCAGAGTGAAACCCCGTTCACAAGAGACAACACAACTGCAAACTCAGGTCAGAGTGAAACCCCACTCACAACGACACATCACAACTGCAAACTCAGGTCAGAGTGTAATCCCATTCACAATGAGACAACACAACAGCAAACTCAGGTCAGAGCGAAACCCCATTCAAAACGAGACAACAGAAGAGCAAACTCAGGTCAGAGTGAAACCCCATTCACAGTGAGACAACACAACAGCAAACTCAGGTCAGAGTGAATCCCCATTCACAACGAGAAAACGCAACGGCAAACTCAGGTCAGAGTGAAACCCCATTCACAATGAGACAACTCAACTGCAAACTCAAGTCAGAGTGAAACCCCATTCACAACGAGCCAACACAACAGAAAACTCAGGTCAGAGTGAAACCCCGTTCACAAGAGACAACACAACAGCAGACTCAGGTCAGAGTGAAACCCCATTCGCAACGAGACAACACAACAGAAAACTCAGGTCAGAGTGAAACCCCGTTCACAAGAGACAACACAACTGCAAACTCAGGTCAGAGTGAAACCCCACTCACAACGACACAACACAACTGCAAACTCAGGTCAGAGTGAAATCCCATTCACAATGAGACAACACAACAGCAAACTCAGGTCAGAGTGAAACCCCATTCAAAACGAGACAACAGAAGAGCAAACTCAGGTCAGAGTGAAACCCCATTCACAGTGAGACAACACAACAGCAAACTCAGGTCAGAGTGAATCACCATTCACAACGAGAAAACGCAACGGCAAACTCAGGTCACAGTGAAACCCCATTCACAATGAGACAACGCAACAGCAAACTCAGGTCAGAGTGAAACCCCATTCACAACGAGACAACACAACAGCAAACTCAGGTCAGAGTGAAACCCCATTCATAACGCGACAACACAACAGCAAACTCAGGACAGAGTGAAACCCCATTCACAACGAGAGAACACAACAGCAAACTCAGGTCACAGTGAAACCCCATTCAAAACGAGACAAAAGAACAGCAAAATCAGGTCACATTGAAACGCCATTCACAACGAGACAACACAACAGCAAACTCAGGTCAGAGTGAAACCCCATTCACAACGAGACAACACAACAGCAAACTCAGGTCAGAGTGAAACCCCATTCACATCGAGACAACACAACAGCAAACTCAGGTCAGAGTGAAACCCCATTCAAAACGAGACAACACAACAGCAAACTCAGGTCACAGTGAAACCCCATTCACAACGAGACACCAAAACAGCAAACTCAGGTCAGAGTGAAACCCCATTCACAATGAGACAACAAAACAGCAAACTCAGGTCAGAGTGAAACCCCATTCACAACGAGACAACACAACAGCAAACTCAGGTCAGAGTGAAACCCCATTCACAATGAAACAACACAACAGCAATCCATGGTCAGAGTGAAACCCCATTCACAATGAAACAACACAACAGCAAACTCAGGTCAGAGTGAAACCCCATTCACAATGAGGCAACACAACAGCAAACTCAGGTCAGAGTGAAACGCCAATCACAACGAGACAACACAACAGCAAACTCAGGTCAGAGTGAAACCCCGTTCACGAGACAACACAACAGCAAACTCAGGTCAGAGTGAAACCCCATTCACAACGAGACAACACAACAGCAAACTCAGGTCAGAGTGAAACCCCATTCAAAACGAGACAACACAACAGAAAACTCAGGTCAGAGTGAAACCCCGTTCACAAGAGACAACACAACAGCAGACTCAGGTCAGAGTGAAACCCCATTCGCAACGAGACAACACAACAGAAAACTCAGGTCAGAGTGAAACCCCGTTCACAAGAGACAACACAACAGCAAACTCAGGTCAGAGTGAAACCCCATTCACAGTGAGACAACACAACAGCAAACTCAAGTCAGAGTGAAACCCCATTCACAACGAGACAACACAACAGCAAACTGAGGTCACAGTGAAACCCCATTCACAACGAGACAACACAACTGCAAACTCAGGTCAGAGTGAAACCCCACTCACAACGACACAACACAACTGCAAACTCAGGTCAGAGTGAAATCCCATTCACAATGAGACAACACAACAGCAAACTCAGGTCAGAGTGAAACCCCATTCAAAACGAGACAACAGAAGAGCAAACTCAGGTCAGAGTGAAACCCCATTCACAGTGAGACAACACAACAGCAAACTCAGGTCAGAGTGAATCCCCATTCACAACGAGAAAACGCAACGGCAAACTCAGGTCAGAGTGAAACCCCATTCACAACGAGACAACGCAACAGCAAACTCAGGTCAGAGTGAAACCCCATTCACAACGAGCCAACACGACAGAAAACTCAGGTCAGAGTGAAACCCCGTTCACAAGAGACAACACAACAGCACACTCAGGTCAGAGTGAAACCCCATTCACAACGAGACAACACAACAGAAAACTCAGGTCAGAGTGAAACCCCGTTCACAATGAGACAACACAACAGCAAACTCAAGTCAGAGTGAAACCCCACTCACAACAACACAACACAACTGCAAACTCAGGTCAGAGTGAAATCCCATTCACAATGAGACAACACAACAGCAAACTCAGGTCAGAGTGAAACCCCATTCAAAACGAGACAACAGAAGAGCAAACTCAGGTCAGAGTGAAATCCTATTCACAATGAGACAACACAACAGCAAACTCAGGTCAGAGTGAAACCCCATTCAAAACGAGACAACACAACAGCAAACTCAGGTCACAGTGAAACCCCATTCACAACGAGACACCAAAACAGCAAACTCAGGTCAGAGTGAAACCCCATTCACAATGAGACAACAAAACAGCAAACTCAGGTCAGAGTGAAACCCCATTCACAGCAAGACAACACAACAGCAAACTCAGGTCAGAGTGAAACCCCATTCACAAAGAGACAATACAACACCAAACTCAGGTCAGAGTGAAACCCCATTCACAACGAGACAACACAACAGCAAACTCAGGTCAGAGTGAAACCCCATTCAAAACGAGACAACACAACAGCAAACTCAGGTCAGAGTGCAAACCCATTCACAACGAGACAACACAACAGCAAACACAGGTCAGAGTGAAACCCCATTCACAACGCGACAACACAACTGCAAACTCAGGTCAGAGTGAAACCCCATTCACAACGAGACAACACAACAGCAAACTCAGATCAGAGTGAAACCCCGTTCACAAGAGACAACACAACAGCAAACTCAGGTCAGAGTGAAACCCCATTCACAATGAGACAACACAACTGCAAACTCAAGTCAGAGTGAAACCCCATTCACAACGAGCCAACACAACAGAAAACTCAGGTCAGAGTGAAACCCCGTTCACAAGAGACAACACAACAGCAGACTCAGGTCAGAGTGAAACCCCATTCGCAACGAGACAACACAACAGAAAACTCAGGTCAGAGTGAAACCCCGTTCACAAGAGACAACACAACTGCAAACTCAGGTCAGAGTGAAACCCCACTCACAACGACACATCACAACTGCAAACTCAGGTCAGAGTGTAATCCCATTCACAATGAGACAACACAACAGCAAACTCAGGTCAGAGTGAAACCCCATTCAAAACGAGACAACAGAAGAGCAAACTCAGGTCAGAGTGAAACCCCATTCACAGTGAGACAACACAACAGCAAACTCAGGTCAGAGTGAATCCCCATTCACAACGAGAAAACGCAACGGCAAACTCAGGTCAGAGTGAAACCCCATTCACAATGAGACAACACAACTGCAAACTCAAGTCAGAGTGAAACCCCATTCACAACGAGCCAACACAACAGAAAACTCAGGTCAGAGTGAAACCCCGTTCACAAGAGACAACACAACAGCAGACTCAGGTCAGAGTGAAACCCCATTCGCAACGAGACAACACAACAGAAAACTCAGGTCAGAGTGAAACCCCGTTCACAAGAGACAACACAACTGCAAACTCAGGTCAGAGTGAAACCCCACTCACAACGACACAACACAACTGCAAACTCAGGTCAGAGTGAAATCCCATTCACAATGAGACAACACAACAGCAAACTCAGGTCAGAGTGAAACCCCATTCAAAACGAGACAACAGAAGAGCAAACTCAGGTCAGAGTGAAACCCCATTCACAGTGAGACAACACAACAGCAAACTCAGGTCAGAGTGAATCACCATTCACAACGAGAAAACGCAACGGCAAACTCAGGTCACAGTGAAACCCCATTCACAATGAGACAACGCAACAGCAAACTCAGGTCAGAGTGAAACCCCATTCACAACGAGACAACACAACAGCAAACTCAGGTCAGAGTGAAACCCCATTCATAACGCGACAACACAACAGCAAACTCAGGACAGAGTGAAACCCCATTCACAACGAGAGAACACAACAGCAAACTCAGGTCACAGTGAAACCCCATTCAAAACGAGACAAAAGAACAGCAAAATCAGGTCACATTGAAACGCCATTCACAACGAGACAACACAACAGCAAACTCAGGTCAGAGTGAAACCCCATTCACAACGAGACAACACAACAGCAAACTCAGGTCAGAGTGAAACCCCATTCACATCGAGACAACACAACAGCAAACTCAGGTCAGAGTGAAACCCCATTCAAAACGAGACAACACAACAGCAAACTCAGGTCACAGTGAAACCCCATTCACAACGAGACACCAAAACAGCAAACTCAGGTCAGAGTGAAACCCCATTCACAATGAGACAACAAAACAGCAAACTCAGGTCAGAGTGAAACCCCATTCACAACGAGACAACACAACAGCAAACTCAGGTCAGAGAGAAAACCCATTCACAATGAAACAACACAACAGCAATCCATGGTCAGAGTGAAACCCCATTCACAATGAAACAACACAACAGCAAACTCAGGTCAGAGTGAAACCCCATTCACAATGAGGCAACACAACAGCAAACTCAGGTCAGAGTGAAACGCCAATCACAACGAGACAACACAACAGCAAACTCAGGTCAGAGTGAAACCCCGTTCACGAGACAACACAACAGCAAACTCAGGTCAGAGTGAAACCCCATTCACAACGAGACAACACAACAGCAAACTCAGGTCAGAGTGAAACCCCATTCACAACGAGACAACACAACAGCAAACTCAGGTCAGAGTGAAACCCCATTCACGAGACAACACAACAGCAAAGACAGGTCAGAGTGAAACCCCATTCACAACGCGACAACACAACTACAAACTCAGGTCAGAGTGAAACCCCATTCACAACGAGACAATTCAACAGCAAAGTCAGGTCAGAGTGGAACCCCATTCACAACGAGACAACACAACAGCAAACTCAGGTCAGAGTGAAACCCCATTCACAACGAGACAACACAACAGAAAACTCAGGTCAGAGTGAAACCCCGTTCACAAGAGACAACACAACAGCAAACTCAGGTCAGAGTAAAACCCCATCCACAGTGAGACAACACAACAACAAACTCAAGTCAGAGTGAAACCCCATTCACAATGAGACAACACAACAGCAAACTGAGGTCACAGTGAAACCCCATTCACAACGAGACAACACAACTGCAAACTCAGGTCAGAGTGAAACCCCATTCACAAAGAGACAACACAACAGCAAACTCAGGTCAGAGTGAAACCCCATTCACAACGAGACAACACAACAGCAAACTCAGTTCAGAGTGCAACCCCATTCACAACGAGACAACACAACAGCAAACTCAGGTCCGAGTGAAACCCCATTCACAATGAGACAACACAACAGCAAACTCAAGTCAGAGTGAAACCCCACTCACAACGACACAACACAACTGCAAACTCAGGTCAGAGTGAAATCCCATTCACAATGAGACAACACAACAGCAAACTCAGGTCAGAGTGAAACCCCATTCACAAAGAAACAACACAACAGCAAACTGAGGTCAGAGTGAAACCCCATTCACAACGAGACAACACAACAGCAAACTCCGGTCAGAGTGAAACCCCATTCACAACGAGACAACACAACAGCAAACTCAGTTCAGAGTGAAACCCCATTCACAACGAGACAACTCAACAGCAAACTCAGGTCAGAGTGAATCCCCATTCACAACGAGACAACGCAACGGCAAACTCAGGTCAGAGTGAATCCCCATTCACAAAGAGACAACACAACAGCAAACTCAGGTCAGAGTGAAACCCCATTCACAACGAGACAACACAACAGCAAACTCAGGTCAGAGTGCAACCCCATTCACAACGAGACAACACAACAGCAAACTCAGGTAAGAGTGAAACCCCATTCACAACGAGACAACACAACAGCAAACTCAGGTCAGAGTGAAACCCCACTCACAACGACACAACACAACAGCAAACTCAGGTCAGAGTGAAACCCCATTCACAACGAGACAACAGAAAAGAAAACTCAGGTCAGAGTGAAACCCCGTTCACAAGAGACAACACAACAGCAAACTCAGGTCAGAGTGAAACCCCATCCACAGTGAGACAACACAACAGCAAACTCAAGTCAGAGTGAAACCCCATTCACAACGAGACAACACAACAGCAAACTGAGGTCACAGTGAAACCCCATTCACAACGAGACAACACAACTGCAAACTCAGGTCAGAGTGAAACCCCATTCACAAAGAGACAACACAACAGCAAACTCAGGTCAGAGTGAAACCCCATTCACAACGAGACAACACAACAGCAAACTCAGGTCAGAGTGCAACCCCATTCACAACGAGACAACACAACAGCAAACTCAGGTCAGAGTGAAACCCCATTCACAACGAGACAACACAACAGCAAACTCAAGTCAGAGTGAAACCCCACTCACAACGACACAACACAACTGCAAACTCAGGTCAGAGTGAAATCCCATTCACAAAGAAACAACACAACAGCAAACTGAGGTCAGAGTGAAACCCCATTCACAACGAGAGAACACAACAGCAAACTCAGGTCACAGTGAAACCCCATTCAAAACGAGACAACAGAACAGCAAAATCAGGTCACATTGAAACGCCATTCACAACGAGACAACACAACAGCAAACTCAGGTCAGAGTGAAACCCCATTCACAACGAGACAACGCAACAGCAAACTCAGGTCAGAGTGAAACCCCATTCACATCGAGACAACACAACAGCAAACTCAGGTCAGAGTGAAACCCCATTCAAAACGAGACAACACAACAGCAAACTCAGGTCACAGTGAAACCCCATTAACAACGAGACACCAAAACAGCAAACTCAGGTCAGAGTGAAACTCCATTCACAATGAGACAACAAAACAGCAAACTCAGGTCAGAGTGAAACCCCATTCACAACGAGACAACACAACAGCAAACTCAGGTCAGAGTGAAACCCCATTCACAACGAGACAACACAACAGCAAACTCAGTTCAGAGTGCAACCCCATTCACAACGAGACAACACAACAGCAAACTCAGGTCAGAGTGCAAACCCATTCACAACGAGACAACACAACAGCAAACACAGGTCAGAGTGAAACCCTATTCACAACGCGACAACACAACTGCAAACTCAGGTCAGAGTGAAACCCCATTCACAACGAGACAACACAACAGCAAACTCAGATCAGAGTGAAACCCCGTTCACAAGAGACAACACAACAGCAAACTCAGGTCAGAGTGAAACCCCATTCACAACGAGACAACACAACAGAAAACTCAGGTCAGAGTGAAACCCCATTCACAACGAGACAACACAACAGCAAACTGAGGTCACAGTGAAACCCCATTCACAACGAGACAACACAACTGCAAACTCAGGTCAGAGTGAAACCCCATTCACAAAGAGACAACACAACAGCAAACTCAGGTCAGAGTGAAACCCCATTCACAACGAGACAACACAACAGCAAACTCAGTTCAGAGTGCAACCCCATTCACAACGAGACAACACAACAGCAAACTCAGGTCCGAGTGAAACCCCATTCACAATGAGACAACACAACAGCAAACTCAAGTCAGAGTGAAACCCCACTCACAACGACACAACACAACTGCAAACTCAGGTCAGAGTGAAATCCCATTCACAATGAGACAACACAACAGCAAACTCAGGTCAGAGTGAAACCCCATTCACAAAGAAACAACACAACAGCAAACTGAGGTCAGAGTGAAACCCCATTCACAACGAGACAACACAACAGCAAACTCCGGTCAGAGTGAAACCCCATTCACAACGAGACAACACAACAGCAAACTCAGTTCAGAGTGAAACCCCATTCACAACGAGACAACTCAACAGCAAACTCAGGTCAGAGTGAATCCCCATTCACAACGAGACAACGCAACGGCAAACTCAGGTCAGAGTGAATCCCCATTCACAAAGAGACAACACAACAGCAAACTCAGGTCAGAGTGAAACCCCATTCACAACGAGACAACACAACAGCAAACTCAGGTCAGAGTGCAACCCCATTCACAACGAGACAACACAACAGCAAACTCAGGTAAGAGTGAAACCCCATTCACAACGAGACAACACAACAGCAAACTCAGGTCAGAGTGAAACCCCACTCACAACGACACAACACAACAGCAAACTCAGGTCAGAGTGAAACCCCATTCACAACGAGACAACAGAAAAGAAAACTCAGGTCAGAGTGAAACCCCGTTCACAAGAGACAACACAACAGCAAACTCAGGTCAGAGTGAAACCCCATCCACAGTGAGACAACACAACAGCAAACTCAAGTCAGAGTGAAACCCCATTCACAACGAGACAACACAACAGCAAACTGAGGTCACAGTGAAACCCCATTCACAACGAGACAACACAACTGCAAACTCAGGTCAGAGTGAAACCCCATTCACAAAGAGACAACACAACAGCAAACTCAGGTCAGAGTGAAACCCCATTCACAACGAGACAACACAACAGCAAACTCAGGTCAGAGTGCAACCCCATTCACAACGAGACAACACAACAGCAAACTCAGGTCAGAGTGAAACCCCATTCACAACGAGACAACACAACAGCAAACTCAAGTCAGAGTGAAACCCCACTCACAACGACACAACACAACTGCAAACTCAGGTCAGAGTGAAATCCCATTCACAAAGAAACAACACAACAGCAAACTGAGGTCAGAGTGAAACCCCATTCACAACGAGAGAACACAACAGCAAACTCAGGTCACAGTGAAACCCCATTCAAAACGAGACAACAGAACAGCAAAATCAGGTCACATTGAAACGCCATTCACAACGAGACAACACAACAGCAAACTCAGGTCAGAGTGAAACCCCATTCACAACGAGACAACGCAACAGCAAACTCAGGTCAGAGTGAAACCCCATTCACATCGAGACAACACAACAGCAAACTCAGGTCAGAGTGAAACCCCATTCAAAACGAGACAACACAACAGCAAACTCAGGTCACAGTGAAACCCCATTAACAACGAGACACCAAAACAGCAAACTCAGGTCAGAGTGAAACTCCATTCACAATGAGACAACAAAACAGCAAACTCAGGTCAGAGTGAAACCCCATTCACAACGAGACAACACAACAGCAAACTCAGGTCAGAGTGAAACCCCATTCACAACGAGACAACACAACAGCAAACTCAGTTCAGAGTGCAACCCCATTCACAACGAGACAACACAACAGCAAACTCAGGTCAGAGTGCAAACCCATTCACAACGAGACAACACAACAGCAAACACAGGTCAGAGTGAAACCCTATTCACAACGCGACAACACAACTGCAAACTCAGGTCAGAGTGAAACCCCATTCACAACGAGACAACACAACAGCAAACTCAGATCAGAGTGAAACCCCGTTCACAAGAGACAACACAACAGCAAACTCAGGTCAGAGTGAAACCCCATTCACAACGAGACAACACAACAGAAAACTCAGGTCAGAGTGAAACTCCATTCACAATGAGACAACAAAACAGCAAACTCAGGTCAGAGTGAAACCCCATGCACAACGAGACAACACAACAGCAAACTCAGGTCAGAGTGAAACCCCATTCACAACGAGACAACACAACAGCAAACTCAGGTCAGAGTGCAAACCCATTCACAACGAGACAACACAACAGCAAACACAGGTCAGAGTGAAACCCTATTCACAACGCGACAACACAACTGCAAACTCAGGTCAGAGTGAAACCCCATTCACAACGAGACAACACAACAGCAAACTCAGATCAGAGTGAAACCCCGTTCACAAGAGACAACACAACAGCAAACTCAGGTCAGAGTGAAACCCCATTAACAACGAGACACAAAAACAGCAAACTCAGGTCAGAGTGAAACTCCATTCACAATGAGACAACAAAACAGCAAACTCAGGTCAGAGTGAAACCCCATTCACAACGAGACAACACAACAGCAAACTCAGGTCAGAGTGAAACCCCATTCACAACGAGACAACACAACAGCAAACTCAGTTCAGAGTGCAACCCCATTCACAACGAGACAACTCAACAGCAAACTCAGGTCAGAGTGAAACCCCATTCACAACGAGACAACACAACAGCAAACTCAGGTCAGAGTGCAAACCCATTCACAACGAGACAACACAACAGCAAACACAGGTCAGAGTGAAACCCTATTCACAACGCGACAACACAACTGCAAACTCAGGTCAGAGTGAAACCCCATTCACAACGAGACAACACAACAGCAAACTCAGATCAGAGTGAAACCCCGTTCACAAGAGACAACACAACAGCAAACTCAGGTCAGAGTGAAACCCCATTCACAACGAGACAACAAAACAGCAAACTCAGGTCAGAGTGAAACCCCATTCACAACGAGACAACACAACAGCAAACTCAGGTCAGAGTGAAACCCCATTCACAACGAGACAACACAACAGCAAACTCAGTTCAGAGTGCAACCCCATTCACAACGAGACAACTCAACAGCAAACTCAGGTCAGAGTGCAAACCCATTCACAACGAGACAACACAACAGCAAACTCAGGTCAGAGTGAAACCCGATTCACAACGAGACAACACAACAGCAAACTCAGTTCAGAGTGCAACCCCATTCACAACGAGACAACTCAACAGCAAACTCAGGTCAGAGTGCAAACCCATTCACAACGAGACAACACAACAGCAAACACAGGTCAGAGTGAAACCCTATTCACAACGCGACAACACAACTGCAAACTCAGGTCAGAGTGAAACCCCATTCACAACGAGACAACACAACAGCAAACTCAGGTCCGAGTGAAACCCCATTCACAATGAGACAACACAACAGCAAACTCAAGTCAGAGTGAAACCCCACTCACAACGACACAACACAACTGCAAACTCAGGTCAGAGTGAAATCCCATTCACAATGAGACAACACAACAGCAAACTCAGGTCAGAGTGAAACCCCATTCACAAAGAAACAACACAACAGCAAACTGAGGTCAGAGTGAAACCCCATTCACAACGAGACAACACAACAGCAAACTCCGGTCAGAGTGAAACCCCATTCACAACGAGACAACACAACAGCAAACTCAGTTCAGAGTGAAACCCCATTCACAACGAGACAACTCAACAGCAAACTCAGGTCAGAGTGAATCCCCATTCACAACGAGACAACGCAACGGCAAACTCAGGTCAGAGTGAATCCCCATTCACAAAGAGACAACACAACAGCAAACTCAGGTCAGAGTGAAACCCCATTCACAACGAGACAACACAACAGCAAACTCAGGTCAGAGTGCAACCCCATTCACAACGAGACAACACAACAGCAAACTCAGGTAAGAGTGAAACCCCATTCACAACGAGACAACACAACAGCAAACTCAGGTCAGAGTGAAACCCCACTCACAACGACACAACACAACAGCAAACTCAGGTCAGAGTGAAACACCATTCACAACGAGACAACAGAAAAGAAAACTCAGGTCAGAGTGAAACCCCGTTCACAAGAGACAACACAACAGCAAACTCAGGTCAGAGTGAAACCCCATCCACAGTGAGACAACACAACAGCAAACTCAAGTCAGAGTGAAACCCCATTCACAACGAGACAACACAACAGCAAACTGAGGTCACAGTGAAACCCCATTCACAACGAGACAACACAACTGCAAACTCAGGTCAGAGTGAAACCCCATTCACAAAGAGACAACACAACAGCAAACTCAGGTCAGAGTGAAACCCCATTCACAACGAGACAACACAACAGCAAACTCAGGTCAGAGTGCAACCCCATTCACAACGAGACAACACAACAGCAAACTCAGGTCAGAGTGAAACCCCATTCACAACGAGACAACACAACAGCAAACTCAAGTCAGAGTGAAACCCCACTCACAACGACACAACACAACTGCAAACTCAGGTCAGAGTGAAATCCCATTCACAAAGAAACAACACAACAGCAAACTGAGGTCAGAGTGAAACCCCATTCACAACGAGAGAACACAACAGCAAACTCAGGTCACAGTGAAACCCCATTCAAAACGAGACAACAGAACAGCAAAATCAGGTCACATTGAAACGCCATTCACAACGAGACAACACAACAGCAAACTCAGGTCAGAGTGAAACCCCATTCACAACGAGACAACGCAACAGCAAACTCAGGTCAGAGTGAAACCCCATTCACATCGAGACAACACAACAGCAAACTCAGGTCAGAGTGAAACCCCATTCAAAACGAGACAACACAACAGCAAACTCAGGTCACAGTGAAACCCCATTAACAACGAGACACCAAAACAGCAAACTCAGGTCAGAGTGAAACTCCATTCACAATGAGACAACAAAACAGCAAACTCAGGTCAGAGTGAAACCCCATTCACAACGAGACAACACAACAGCAAACTCAGGTCAGAGTGAAACCCCATTCACAACGAGACAACACAACAGCAAACTCAGTTCAGAGTGCAACCCCATTCACAACGAGACAACTCAACAGCAAACTCAGGTCAGAGTGAAACCCCATTCACAACGAGACAACACAACAGCAAACTCAGGTCAGAGTGCAAACCCATTCACAACGAGACAACACAACAGCAAACACAGGTCAGAGTGAAACCCTATTCACAACGCGACAACACAACTGCAAACTCAGGTCAGAGTGAAACCCCATTCACAACGAGACAACACAACAGCAAACTCAGATCAGAGTGAAACCCCGTTCACAAGAGACAACACAACAGCAAACTCAGGTCAGAGTGAAACCCCATTCACAATGAGACAAGACAACTGCAAACTCAAGTCAGAGTGAAACCCCATTCACAACGAGACAACACAACAGAAAACTCAGGTCAGAGTGAAACCCTGTTCACAAGAGACAACACAACAGCAGACTCAGGTCAGAGTGAAACCCCATTCACAACGAGACAACACAACAGAAAACTCAGGTCAGAGTGAAACCCCGTTCACAAGAGACAACACAACAGCAAACTCAGGTCAGAGTGAAACCCCATCCACAGTGAGACAACACAACAGCAAACTCAAGTCAGAGTGAAACCCCATTCACAACGAGACAACACAACAGCAAACTGAGGTCACAGTGAAACCCCATTCACAACGAGACAACACAACTGCAAACTCAGCTCAGAGTGAAACCCCATTCACAAAGAGACAACACAACAGCAAACTCAGGTCAGAGTGAAACCCCATTCACAACGAGACAACACAACAGCAAACTCAGGTCAGAGTGCAACCCCATTCACAACGAGACAACACAACAGCAAACTCAGGTCAGAGTGAAACCCCATTCACAACGAGACAACACAACAGCAAACTCAAGTCAGAGTGAAACCCCACTCACAATGACACAACACAACTGCAAACTCAGGTCAGAGTGAAATCCCATTCACAATGAGACAACACAACAGCAAACTCAGGTCAGAGTGAAACCCCATTCACAAAGAAACAACACAACAGCAAACTGAGGTCAGAGTGAAACCCCATTCACAACGAGACAACACAACAGCAAACTCAGGTCAGAGTTAAACCCCATTCACAACGAGACAACTCAACAGCAAACTCAGGTCAGAGTGAATCCCCATTCACAACGAGACAACGCAACGGCAAACTCAGGTCAGAGTGACACCCCATTCACAAAGAGACAACACAACAGCAAACTCAGGTCAGAGTGAAACCCCATTCACAACGAGACAACACAACAGCAAACTCAGGTCAGAGTTAAACCCCATTCACAACGAGACAACTCAACAGCAAACTCAGGTCAGAGTGAATCCCCATTCACAACGAGACAACGCAACGGCAAACTCAGGTCAGAGTGACACCCCATTCACAAAGAGACAACACAACAGCAAACTCAGGTCAGAGTGAAACCCCATTCACAACGAGACAACACAACAGCAAACACAGGTCAGAATGCAACCACATTCACAACGAGAGAACACAACAGCAAACTCAGGTCAGAGTGAAACCCCATTCACAACGAGACAACACAACAGCAAACTCAGGTCAGAGTGAAACCCCACTCACAACGACACAACACAACTGCAAACTCAGGTCAGAGTGAAACCCCATTCACAATGAGACAACACAACAGCAAACTCAGGTGAGAGTGAATCCCCATTCACAACAGGACAACACAACTGCAAAGTCAGGTCAGAGTGAAACCCCATTCACAACGAAACAATACAACAGCAAAATCAGGTCAGAGTGAATCCCCATTCACAAGGAGACAACACAACAGCAAACTCAGGTCAGAGTGAAACCCAATTCACAACGAGACAACACAACAGCAAATTCAGGTCACAGTGAAACCCCATTCACAACGAGACAACACAACAGCAAACTCAGGTCAGAGTGAAACCCCATTCACAATGAAACAACACAACAGCAATCCATGGTCAGAGTGAAACCCCATTCACAATGAAACAACACAACAGCAAACTCAGGTCAGAGTGAAACCCCATTCACAATGAGGCAACACAACAGCAAACTCAGGTCAGAGTGAAACGCCAATCACAACGAGACAACACAACAGCAAACTCAGGTCAGAGTGAAACCCCGTTCACGAGACAACACAACAGCAAACTCAGGTCAGAGTGAAACCCCATTCACAACGAGACAACACAACAGCAAACTCAGGTCAGAGTGAAACCCCATTCACAACGAGACAACACAACAGCAAATTCAGGTCACAGTGAAACCCCATTCACAACGAGACAACACAACAGCAAACTCAGGTCACAGTGAAACCCCATTCACAACGAGACAACACAACAGCGAACTCAGGTCAGAGTGAAACCCCATTCACAATGAGACAACACAACTGCAAACTCAGGTCAGAGTGAAACCCCATTCACAACGAGACAACACAACAGCGAACTCAGGTCAGAGTGAAACCCCATTCACAACGAGACAACACGACTGCAAACTCAGGTCAGAGTGAAACCCCATTCACAACGAGACAACACAACAGCAAACTCAGGTCAGAGTGAAACACCATTCACAATGAGACAACACAACAGCAAACGCAGGTCAGAGTGAAACCCCATTCACAACGAGACAACACAACAGCAAATTCAGGTCACAGTGAAACCCCATTCACAACGAGACAACACAACAGCAAACTCAGATCAGAGTGAAACCCCATTCACAATGAAACAACACAACAGCAATCCATGGTCAGAGTGAAACCCCATTCACAATGAAACAACACAACAGCAAACTCAGGTCAGAGTGAAACCCCATTCACAATGAGGCAACACAACAGCAAACTCAGGTCAGCGTGAAACGCCAATCACAACGAGACAACACAACAGCAAACTCAGGTCAGAGTGAAACCCCGTTCACGAGACAACACAACAGCAAACTCAGGTCAGAGTGAAACCCCATTCACAACGAGACAACACAACAGCAAACTCAGGTCAGAGTGAAACCCCATTCACAACGAGACAACACAACAGCAAACTCAGGTCAGAGTGAAACCCCATTCACAACGAGACAACACAACAGCAAATTCAGGTCAGAGTGAAACCCCATTCACAACGAGACAACACAACAGCAAACTCAGGTCACAGTGAAACCCCATTCACAACGAGACAACACAACAGCGAACTCAGGTCAGAGTGAAACCCCATTCACAATGAGACAACACAACTGCAATCCATGGTCAGAGTGAAACCCCATTCACAATGAAACAACACAACAGCAAACTCAGGTCAGAGTGAAACCCCATTCACAATGAGGCAACACAACAGCAAACTCAGGTCAGAGTGAAACGCCAATCACAACGAGACAACACAACAGCAAACTCAGGTCAGAGTGAAACCCCGTTCACGAGACAACACAACAGCAAACTCAGGTCAGAGTGAAACCCCATTCACAACGAGACAACACAACAGCAAACTCAGGTCAGAGTGAAACCCCATTCACAACGAGACAACACAACAGCAAACTCAGGTCAGAGTGAAACCCCATTCACAACGAGACAACACAACAGCAAATTCAGGTCACAGTGAAACCCCATTCACAACGAGACAACACAACAGCAAACTCAGGTCACAGTGAAACCCCATTCACAACGAGACAACACAACAGCGAACTCAGGTCAGAGTGAAACCCCATTCACAATGAGACAACACAACTGCAAACTCAGGTCAGAGTGAAACCCCATTCACAACGAGACAACACAACAGCGAACTCAGGTCAGAGTGAAACCCCATTCACAACGAGACAACACAACAGCAAACTCAGGTCAGAGTGAAACCCCATTCACGACGAGACAACACAACAGCAAATTCAGGTCACAGTGAAACCCCATTCACAACGAGACAACACAACAGCAAACTCAGGTCAGACTGAAAACCCATTCACAACGAGACAACACAACTGGAAACTCAGGTCAGAGTGAAAACTCATTCACAACGAGACAACTCAACAGCAAACTCAGGTCAGAGTGAAACCCCATTCACAACAAGACAACACAACAGCAAACTCAGGTCACAGTGAAACCCCATTCACAACGAGACAACACAACAGCGAACTCAGGTCAGAGTGAAACCCCATTCACAATGAGACAACACAACTGCAAACTCAGGTCAGAGTGAAACCCCATTCACAACGAGACAACACAACAGCGAACTCAGGTCAGAGTGAAACCCCATTCACAACGAGACAACACGACTGCAAACTCAGGTCAGAGTGAAACCCCATTCACAACGAGACAACACAACAGCAAACACAGGTCAGAGTGAAACCCCATTCACAAGCAGACAACACAACAGCAAACTCAGGTCAGAGTGAAACGCCATTCACAACGAGACAACACAACAGCAAACTCAGGTCACACGGAAACCCCATTCACAACGAGACAACACAACTGCAAACTCAGGTCAGAGTGAAACCCCATTCACAATGAAACAACAAAACAGCAAACCATTCTCAGAGTGAAACCCCATTCACAGTGAAACAACACAACAGCAAACTCAGGTCAGAGTGAAACACCATTCACAATGAGACAACACAACAGCAAACGCAGGTCAGAGTGAAACACCATTCACAATGAGACAACACAACAGCAATCTCAGGTCAGAGTGAAACCCCACTCGCAATGAGACAACACAACAGCAAACTCAGGTCAGAGTGAAACCCCATTCACAACGAGGCAACACAACAGCAAACTCAGGTCAGAGTAAAACCCCATTCACAATGAGACAACACAACAGCAAAGTCAGGTCAGAGGGAAACCCCAATCACAACGAGACAACACAACAGCAATCTCAGGTCAGAGTGAAACCCCATTCACAACGACACAACACAACAGCAAACTCAGGTCAGAGTGAAACCCCATTGACAACGAGACAACACAACAGCAAATTCAGGTCACAGTGAAACCCCATTCACAATGAGACAACACAACAGCAAACTCAGGTCAGAGTGAAACCCCATTCACAACGAGACAACACAACAGCAAACTCAGGTCAGAGTGAAACCCCATTCACAACGAGTCAACACAACAGCAAACTCAGGTCAGACTGAAAACCCATTCACAACGAGACAACTCAACAGCAAACTCAGGTCAGAGTGAAAACCCATTCACAACGAGACAACTCAAAAGCAAACTCAGGTCAGAGTGAAAACCCATTCACAACGAGACAACACAACAGCAAACTCAGGTCAGAGTGAAACCCCATTCACAATGAGACAACACAACAGCAAACTCAGGTCACAGTGAAACCCCATTCACAACGAGACAACACAACAGCGAACTCAGGTCAGAGTGAAACCCCATTCACAACGAGAGAACACAACTGCAAACTCAGGTCAGAGTGAAACCCCATTCACAACGAGACAACACAACAGCGAACTCAGGTCAGAGTGGAACCCCATTCACAACGAGAGAACACAACTGCAAACTCAGGTCAGAGTGAAACCCCATTCACAATGAGACAACACAACAGCAAACTCAGGTCAGAGTGAAACCCCATTCACAAGGAGACCACACAACAGCAAACTCAGGTCAGAGTGAAACCCCATTCACAACGAGACAACACAACAGCAAACTCAGGTCACATTGAAACCCCATTCACAATGAGACAACACAACTGCAATCCATGGTCAGAGTGAAACCCCATTCACAATGAAACAACACAACAGCAAACTCAGGTCAGAGTGAAACCCCATTCACAATGAGGCAACACAACAGCAAACTCAGGTCAGAGTGAAACGCCAATCACAACGAGACAACACAACAGCAAACTCAGGTCAGAGTGAAACCCCGTTCACGAGACAACACAACAGCAAACTCAGGTCAGAGTGAAACCCCATTCACAACGAGACAACACAACAGCAAACTCAGGTCAGAGTGAAACCCCATTCACAACGAGACAACACAACAGCAAACTCAGGTCAGAGTGAAACCCCATTCACAACGAGACAACACAACAGCAAATTCAGGTCACAGTGAAACCCCATTCACAACGAGACAACACAACAGCAAACTCAGGTCACAGTGAAACCCCATTCACAACGAGACAACACAACAGCGAACTCAGGTCAGAGTGAAACCCCATTCACAATGAGACAACACAACTGCAAACTCAGGTCAGAGTGAAACCCCATTCACAACGAGACAACACAACAGCGAACTCAGGTCAGAGTGAAACCCCATTCACAACGAGACAACACAACAGCAAACTCAGGTCAGAGTGAAACCCCATTCACGACGAGACAACACAACAGCAAATTCAGGTCACAGTGAAACCCCTTTCACAACGAGACAACACAACAGCAAACTCAGTCAGACTGAAAACCCATTCACAACGAGACAACACAACTGGAAACTCAGGTCAGAGTGAAAACTCATTCACAACGAGACAACTCAACAGCAAACTCAGGTCAGAGTGAAACCCCATTCACAACAAGACAACACAACAGCAAACTCAGGTCACAGTGAAACCCCATTCACAACGAGACAACACAACAGCGAACTCAGGTCAGAGTGAAACCCCATTCACAATGAGACAACACAACTGCAAACTCAGGTCAGAGTGAAACCCCATTCACAACGAGACAACACAACAGCGAACTCAGGTCAGAGTGAAACCCCATTCACAACGAGACAACACGACTGCAAACTCAGGTCAGAGTGAAACCCCATTCACAACGAGACAACACAACAGCAAACACAGGTCAGAGTGAAACCCCATTCACAAGCAGACAACACAACAGCAAACTCAGGTCAGAGTGAAACGCCATTCACAACGAGACAACACAACAGCAAACTCAGGTCACACGGAAACCCCATTCACAACGAGACAACACAACTGCAAACTCAGGTCAGAGTGAAACCCCATTCACAATGAAACAACAAAACAGCAAACCATTCTCAGAGTGAAACCCCATTCACAGTGAAACAACACAACAGCAAACTCAGGTCAGAGTGAAACACCATTCACAACGAGACAACACAACTGCAAACTCAGGTCAGAGTGAAACCCCATTCACAATGAAACAACAAAACAGCAAACCATTCTCAGAGTGAAACCCCATTCACAGTGAAACAACACAACAGCAAACTCAGGTCAGAGTGAAACACCATTCACAATGAGACAACACAACAGCAAACGCAGGTCAGAGTGAAACACCATTCACAATGAGACAACACAACAGCAATCTCAGGTCAGAGTGAAACCCCACTCGCAATGAGACAACACAACAGCAAACTCAGGTCAGAGTGAAACCCCATTCACAACGAGGCAACACAACAGCAAACTCAGGTCAGAGTAAAACCCCATTCACAATGAGACAACACAACAGCAAAGTCAGGTCAGAGGGAAACCCCAATCACAACGAGACAACACAACAGCAATCTCAGGTCAGAGTGAAACCCCATTCACAACGACACAACACAACAGCAATTCAGGTCAGAGTGAAACCCCATTGACAACGAGACAACACAACAGCAAATTCAGGTCACAGTGAAACCCCATTCACAATGAGACAACACAACAGCAAACTCAGGTCAGAGTGAAACCCCATTCACAACGAGACAACACAACAGCAAACTCAGGTCAGAGTGAAACCCCATTCACAACGAGTCAACACAACAGCAAACTCAGGTCAGACTGAAAACCCATTCACAACGAGACAACTCAACAGCAAACTCAGGTCAGAGTGAAAACCCATTCACAACGAGACAACTCAAAAGCAAACTCAGGTCAGAGTGAAAACCCATTCACAACGAGACAACACAACAGCAAACTCAGGTCAGAGTGAAACCCCATTCACAATGAGACAACACAACAGCAAACTCAGGTCACAGTGAAACCCCATTCACAACGAGACAACACAACAGCGAACTCAGGTCAGAGTGAAACCCCATTCACAACGAGAGAACACAACTGCAAACTCAGGTCAGAGTGAAACCCCATTCACAACGAGACAACACAACAGCGAACTCAGGTCAGAGTGGAACCCCATTCACAACGAGAGAACACAACTGCAAACTCAGGTCAGAGTGAAACCCCATTCACAATGAGACAACACAACAGCAAACTCAGGTCAGAGTGAAACCCCATTCACAAGGAGACCACACAACAGCAAACTCAGGTCAGAGTGAAACCCCATTCACAACGAGACAACACAACAGCAAACTCAGGTCACATTGAAACCCCATTCACAATGAAACAACACAACAGCAAACTCAGGTCAGAGTGAAACCCCATTCACAGTGAGACAACACAACAGCAAACACAGGTCAGAGTGAAACCCCATTCAAAACGAGACAACACAACAGCAAACTCAGGTCAGAGTGCAAACCCATTCACAACGAGACAACACAACAGCAAACACAGGTCAGAGTGAAACCCTATTCACAACGCTACAACACAACTGCAAACTCAGGTCAGAGTGAAACCCCATTCACAACGAGACAACACAACAGCAAACTCAGATCAGAGTGAAACCCCGTTCACAAGAGACAACACAACAGCAAACTCAGGTCAGAGTGAAACCCCATTCACAATGAGACAACAAAACTGCAAACTCAAGTCAGAGTGAAACCCCATTCACAACGAGACAACACAACAGAAAACTCAGGTCAGAGTGAAACCCTGTTCACAAGAGACAACACAACAGCAGACTCAGGTCAGAGTGAAACCCCATTCACAACGAGACAACACAACAGAAAACTCAGGTCAGAGTGAAACCCCGTTCACAAGAGACAACACAACAGCAAACTCAGGTCAGAGTGAAACCCCATCCACAGTGAGACAACACAACAGCAAACTCAAGTCAGAGTGAAACCCCATTCACAACGAGACAACACAACAGCAAACTGAGGTCACAGTGAAACCCCATTCACAACGAGACAACACAACTGCAAACTAAGGTCAGAGTGAAACCCCATTCACAAAGAGACAACACAACAGCAAACTCAGGTCAGAGTGAAACCCCATTCACAACGAGACAACACAACAGCAAACTCAGGTCAGAGTGCAACCCCATTCACAACGAGACAACACAACAGCAAACTCAGGTCAGAGTGAAACCCCATTCACAACGAGACAACACAACAGCAAACTCAAGTCAGAGTGAAACCCCACTCACAACGACACAACACAACTGCAAACTCAGGTCGGAGTGAAATCCCATTCACAATGAGACAACACAACAGCAAACTCAGGTCAGAGTGAAACCCCATTCACAAAGAAACAACACAACAGCAAACTGAGGTCAGAGTGAAACCCCATTCACAACGAGACAACACAACATCAAACTCAGGTCAGAGTGAAACCCCATTCACAACGACACAACACAACAGCAAACTCAGTTAAGAGTGAAACCTCATTCACAACGAGACAACTCAACAGCAAACTCAGGTCAGAGTGAATCCCCATTCACAACGAGACAACGCAACGGCAAACTCAGGTCAGAGTGACACCCCATTCACAAAGAGACAACACAACAGAAAACTCAGGTCAGAGTGAAACCCCGTTCACAAGAGACAACACAACAGCAAACTCAGGTCAGAGTAAAACCCCATTCACAACGAGCCAACACGACAGAAAACTCAGGTCAGAGTGAAACCCCGTTCACAAGAGACAACACAACAGCAGACTCAGGTCAGAGTGAAACCCCATTCACAACGAGACAACACAACAGAAAACTCAGGTCAGAGTGAAACCCCGTTCACAATGAGACAACACAACAGCAAACTCAAGTCAGAGTGAAACCCCACTCACAACGACACAACACAACTGCAAACTCAGGTCAGAGTGAAATCCCATTCACAATGAGACAACACAACAGCAAACTCAGGTCAGAGTGAAACCCCATTCACAACGAGACAACACAACAGCAAACACAGGTCAGAGTGAAACCCCATTCACAAGCAGACAACACAACAGCAAACTCAGGTCAGAGTGAAACGCCATTCACAACGAGACAACACAACAGCAAACTCAGGTCACACGGAAACCCCATTCACAACGAGACAACACAACTGCAAACTCAGGTCAGAGTGAAACCCCATTCACAATGAAACAACAAAACAGCAAACCATTCTCAGAGTGAAACCCCATTCACAGTGAAACAACACAACAGCAAACTCAGGTCAGAGTGAAACACCATTCACAATGAGACAACACAACAGCAAACGCAGGTCAGAGTGAAACACCATTCACAATGAGACAACACAACAGCAATCTCAGGTCAGAGTGAAACCCCACTCGCAATGAGACAACACAACAGCAAACTCAGGTCAGAGTGAAACCCCATTCACAACGAGGCAACACAACAGCAAACTCAGGTCAGAGTAAAACCCCATTCACAATGAGACAACACAACAGCAAAGTCAGGTCAGAGGGAAACCCCAATCACAACGAGACAACACAACAGCAAACTCAGGTCAGAGTGAAACCCCATTCACAACGACACAACACAACAGCAAACTCAGGTCAGAGTGAAACCCCATTGACAACGAGACAACACAACAGCAAATTCAGGTCACAGTGAAACCCCATTCACAATGAGACAACACAACAGCAAACTCAGGTCAGAGTGAAACCCCATTCACAACGAGACAACACAACAGCAAACTCAGGTCAGAGTGAAACCCCATTCACAACGAGTCAACACAACAGCAAACTCAGGTCAGACTGAAAACCCATTCACAACGAGACAACTCAACAGCAAACTCAGGTCAGAGTGAAAACCCATTCACAACGAGACAACTCAAAAGCAAACTCAGGTCAGAGTGAAAACCCATTCACAACGAGACAACACAACAGCAAACTCAGGTCAGAGTGAAACCCCATTCACAATGAGACAACACAACAGCAAACTCAGGTCACAGTGAAACCCCATTCACAACGAGACAACACAACAGCGAACTCAGGTCAGAGTGAAACCCCATTCACAACGAGAGAACACAACTGCAAACTCAGGTCAGAGTGAAACCACATTCACAACGAGACAACACAACAGCGAACTCAGGTCAGAGTGGAACCCCATTCACAACGAGAGAACACAACTGCAAACTCAGGTCAGAGTGAAACCCCATTCACAATGAGACAACACAACAGCAAACTCAGGTCAGAGTGAAACCCCATTCACAAGGAGACCACACAACAGCAAACTCAGGTCAGAGTGAAACCCCATTCACAACGAGACAACACAACAGCAAACTCAGGTCACATTGAAACCCCATTCACAATGAAACAACACAACAGCAAACTCAGGTCAGAGTGAAACCCCATTCACAGTGAGACAACACAACAGCAAACACAGGTCAGAGTGAAACCCCATTCAAAACGAGACAACACAACAGCAAACTCAGGTCAGAGTGCAAACCCATTCACAACGAGACAACACAACAGCAAACACAGGTCAGAGTGAAACCCTATTCACAACGCGACAATACAACTGCAAACTCAGGTCAGAGTGAAACCCCATTCACAACTAGACAACACAACAGAAAACTCAGATCAGAGTGAAACCCCGTTCACAAGAGACAACACAACAGCAAACTCAGGTCAGAGTGAAACCCCATTCACAATGAGACAACAAAACTGCAAACTCAAGTCAGAGTGAAACCCCATTCACAACGAGACAACACAACAGAAAACTCAGGTCAGAGTGAAACCCTGTTCACAAGAGACAACACAACAGCAGACTCAGGTCAGAGTGAAACCCCATTCACAACGAGACAACACAACAGAAAACTCAGGTCAGAGTGAAACCCCGTTCACAAGAGACAACACAACAGCAAACTCAGGTCAGAGTGAATCCCCATTCACAACGAGACAACGCAACGGCAAACTCAGGTCAGAGTGACACCCCATTCACAAAGAGACAACACAACAGAAAACTCAGGTCAGAGTGAAACCCCGTTCACAAGAGACAACACAACAGCAAACTCAGGTCAGAGTAAAACCCCATTCACAACGAGCCAACACGACAGAAAACTCAGGTCAGAGTGAAACCCCGTTCACAAGAGACAACACAACAGCAGACTCAGGTCAGAGTGAAACCCCATTCACAACGAGACAACACAACAGAAAACTCAGGTCAGAGTGAAACCCCGTTCACAATGAGACAACACAACAGCAAACTCAAGTCAGAGTGAAACCCCACTCACAACGACACAACACAACTGCAAACTCAGGTCAGAGTGAAATCCCATTCACAATGAGACAACACAACAGCAAACTCAGGTCAGAGTGAAACCCCATTCACAACGAGACAACACAACAGCAAACACAGGTCAGAGTGAAACCCCATTCACAAGCAGACAACACAACAGCAAACTCAGGTCAGAGTGAAACGCCATTCACAACGAGACAACACAACAGCAAACTCAGGTCACACGGAAACCCCATTCACAACGAGACAACACAACTGCAAACTCAGGTCAGAGTGAAACCCCATTCACAATGAAACAACAAAACAGCAAACCATTCTCAGAGTGAAACCCCATTCACAGTGAAACAACACAACAGCAAACTCAGGTCAGAGTGAAACACCATTCACAATGAGACAACACAACAGCAAACGCAGGTCAGAGTGAAACACCATTCACAATGAGACAACACAACAGCAATCTCAGGTCAGAGTGAAACCCCACTCGCAATGAGACAACACAACAGCAAACTCAGGTCAGAGTGAAACCCCATTCACAACGAGGCAACACAACAGCAAACTCAGGTCAGAGTAAAACCCCATTCACAATGAGACAACACAACAGCAAAGTCAGGTCAGAGGGAAACCCCAATCACAACGAGACAACACAACAGCAAACTCAGGTCAGAGTGAAACCCCATTCACAACGACACAACACAACAGCAAACTCAGGTCAGAGTGAAACCCCATTGACAACGAGACAACACAACAGCAAATTCAGGTCACAGTGAAACCCCATTCACAATGAGACAACACAACAGCAAACTCAGGTCAGAGTGAAACCCCATTCACAACGAGACAACACAACAGCAAACTCAGGTCAGAGTGAAACCCCATTCACAACGAGTCAACACAACAGCAAACTCAGGTCAGACTGAAAACCCATTCACAACGAGACAACTCAACAGCAAACTCAGGTCAGAGTGAAAACCCATTCACAACGAGACAACTCAAAAGCAAACTCAGGTCAGAGTGAAAACCCATTCACAACGAGACAACACAACAGCAAACTCAGGTCAGAGTGAAACCCCATTCACAATGAGACAACACAACAGCAAACTCAGGTCACAGTGAAACCCCATTCACAACGAGACAACACAACAGCGAACTCAGGTCAGAGTGAAACCCCATTCACAACGAGAGAACACAACTGCAAACTCAGGTCAGAGTGAAACCACATTCACAACGAGACAACACAACAGCGAACTCAGGTCAGAGTGGAACCCCATTCACAACGAGAGAACACAACTGCAAACTCAGGTCAGAGTGAAACCCCATTCACAATGAGACAACACAACAGCAAACTCAGGTCAGAGTGAAACCCCATTCACAAGGAGACCACACAACAGCAAACTCAGGTCAGAGTGAAACCCCATTCACAACGAGACAACACAACAGCAAACTCAGGTCACATTGAAACCCCATTCACAATGAAACAACACAACAGCAAACTCAGGTCAGAGTGAAACCCCATTCACAGTGAGACAACACAACAGCAAACACAGGTCAGAGTGAAACCCCATTCAAAACGAGACAACACAACAGCAAACTCAGGTCAGAGTGCAAACCCATTCACAACGAGACAACACAACAGCAAACACAGGTCAGAGTGAAACCCTATTCACAACGCGACAATACAACTGCAAACTCAGGTCAGAGTGAAACCCCATTCACAACTAGACAACACAACAGAAAACTCAGATCAGAGTGAAACCCCGTTCACAAGAGACAACACAACAGCAAACTCAGGTCAGAGTGAAACCCCATTCACAATGAGACAACAAAACTGCAAACTCAAGTCAGAGTGAAACCCCATTCACAACGAGACAACACAACAGAAAACTCAGGTCAGAGTGAAACCCTGTTCACAAGAGACAACACAACAGCAGACTCAGGTCAGAGTGAAACCCCATTCACAACGAGACAACACAACAGAAAACTCAGGTCAGAGTGAAACCCCGTTCACAAGAGACAACACAACAGCAAACTCAGGTCAGAGTGAAACCCCATCCACAGTGAGACAACACAACAGCAAACTCAAGTCAGAGTGAAACCCCATTCACAACGAGACAACACAACAGCAAACTGAGGTCACAGTGAAACCCCATTCACAACGAGACAACACAACTGCAAACTCAGGTCAGAGTGAAACCCCATTCACAAAGAGACAACACAACAGCAAACTCAGGTCAGAGTGAAACCCCATTCACAACGAGACAACACAACAGCAAACTCAGGTCAGAGTGCAACCCCATTCACAACGAGACAACACAACAGCAAACTCAGGTCAGAGTGAAACCCCATTCACAACGAGACAACACAACAGCAAACTCAGGTCACATTGAAACCCCATTCACAATGAAACAACACAACAGCAAACTCAGGTCAGAGTGAAACCCCATTCACAGTGAGACAACACAACAGCAAACACAGGTCAGAGTGAAACCCCATTCAAAACGAGACAACACAACAGCAAACTCAGGTCAGAGTGCAAACCCATTCACAACGAGACAACACAACAGCAAACACAGGTCAGAGTGAAACCCTATTCACAACGCTACAACACAACTGCAAACTCAGGTCAGAGTGAAACCCCATTCACAACGAGACAACACAACAGCAAACTCAGATCAGAGTGAAACCCCGTTCACAAGAGACAACACAACAGCAAACTCAGGTCAGAGTGAAACCCCATTCACAATGAGACAACAAAACTGCAAACTCAAGTCAGAGTGAAACCCCATTCACAACGAGACAACACAACAGAAAACTCAGGTCAGAGTGAAACCCTGTTCACAAGAGACAACACAACAGCAGACTCAGGTCAGAGTGAAACCCCATTCACAACGAGACAACACAACAGAAAACTCAGGTCAGAGTGAAACCCCGTTCACAAGAGACAACACAACAGCAAACTCAGGTCAGAGTGAAACCCCATCCACAGTGAGACAACACAACAGCAAACTCAAGTCAGAGTGAAACCCCATTCACAACGAGACAACACAACAGCAAACTGAGGTCACAGTGAAACCCCATTCACAACGAGACAACACAACTGCAAACTAAGGTCAGAGTGAAACCCCATTCACAAAGAGACAACACAACAGCAAACTCAGGTCAGAGTGAAACCCCATTCACAACGAGACAACACAACAGCAAACTCAGGTCAGAGTGCAACCCCATTCACAACGAGACAACACAACAGCAAACTCAGGTCAGAGTGAAACCCCATTCACAACGAGACAACACAACAGCAAACTCAAGTCAGAGTGAAACCCCACTCACAACGACACAACACAACTGCAAACTCAGGTCGGAGTGAAATCCCATTCACAATGAGACAACACAACAGCAAACTCAGGTCAGAGTGAAACCCCATTCACAAAGAAACAACACAACAGCAAACTGAGGTCAGAGTGAAACCCCATTCACAACGAGACAACACAACATCAAACTCAGGTCAGAGTGAAACCCCATTCACAACGAGACAACACAACAGCAAACTCAGTTAAGAGTGAAACCTCATTCACAACGAGACAACTCAACAGCAAACTCAGGTCAGAGTGAATCCCCATTCACAACGAGACAACGCAACGGCAAACTCAGGTCAGAGTGACACCCCATTCACAAAGAGACAACACAACAGAAAACTCAGGTCAGAGTGAAACCCCGTTCACAAGAGACAACACAACAGCAAACTCAGGTCAGAGTAAAACCCCATTCACAACGAGCCAACACGACAGAAAACTCAGGTCAGAGTGAAACCCCGTTCACAAGAGACAACACAACAGCAGACTCAGGTCAGAGTGAAACCCCATTCACAACGAGACAACACAACAGAAAACTCAGGTCAGAGTGAAACCCCGTTCACAATGAGACAACACAACAGCAAACTCAAGTCAGAGTGAAACCCCACTCACAACGACACAACACAACTGCAAACTCAGGTCAGAGTGAAATCCCATTCACAATGAGACAACACAACAGCAAACTCAGGTCAGAGTGAAACCCCATTCACAACGAGACAACACAACAGCAAACACAGGTCAGAGTGAAACCCCATTCACAAGCAGACAACACAACAGCAAACTCAGGTCAGAGTGAAACGCCATTCACAACGAGACAACACAACTGCAAACTCAGGTCAGAGTGAAACCCCATTCACAATGAAACAACAAAACAGCAAACCATTCTCAGAGTGAAACCCCATTCACAGTGAAACAACACAACAGCAAACTCAGGTCAGAGTGAAACACCATTCACAATGAGACAACACAACAGCAAACGCAGGTCAGAGTGAAACACCATTCACAATGAGACAACACAACAGCAATCTCAGGTCAGAGTGAAACCCCACTCGCAATGAGACAACACAACAGCAAACTCAGGTCAGAGTGAAACCCCATTCACAACGAGGCAACACAACAGCAAACTCAGGTCAGAGTAAAACCCCATTCACAATGAGACAACACAACAGCAAAGTCAGGTCAGAGGGAAACCCCAATCACAACGAGACAACACAACAGCAAACTCAGGTCAGAGTGAAACCCCATTCACAACGACACAACACAACAGCAAACTCAGGTCAGAGTGAAACCCCATTGACAACGAGACAACACAACAGCAAATTCAGGTCACAGTGAAACCCCATTCACAATGAGACAACACAACAGCAAACTCAGGTCAGAGTGAAACCCCATTCACAACGAGACAACACAACAGCAAACTCAGGTCAGAGTGAAACCCCATTCACAACGAGTCAACACAACAGCAAACTCAGGTCAGACTGAAAACCCATTCACAACGAGACAACTCAACAGCAAACTCAGGTCAGAGTGAAAACCCATTCACAACGAGACAACTCAAAAGCAAAGTCAGGTCAGAGTGAAAACCCATTCACAACGAGACAACACAACAGCAAACTCAGGTCAGAGTGAAACCCCATTCACAATGAGACAACACAACAGCAAACTCAGGTCACAGTGAAACCCCATTCACAACGAGACAACACAACAGCGAACTCAGGTCAGAGTGAAACCCCATTCACAACGAGAGAACACAACTGCAAACTCAGGTCAGAGTGAAACCACATTCACAACGAGACAACACAACAGCGAACTCAGGTCAGAGTGGAACCCCATTCACAACGAGAGAACACAACTGCAAACTCAGGTCAGAGTGAAACCCCATTCACAATGAGACAACACAACAGCAAACTCAGGTCAGAGTGAAACCCCATTCACAAGGAGACCACACAACAGCAAACTCAGGTCAGAGTGAAACCCCATTCACAACGAGACAACACAACAGCAAACTCAGGTCACATTGAAACCCCATTCACAATGAAACAACACAACAGCAAACTCAGGTCAGAGTGAAACCCCATTCACAGTGAGACAACACAACAGCAAACACAGGTCAGAGTGAAACCCCATTCAAAACGAGACAATACAACAGCAAACTCAGGTCAGAGTGCAAACCCATTCACAACGAGACAACACAACAGCAAACACAGGTCAGAGTGAAACCCTATTCACAACGCGACAATACAACTGCAAACTCAGGTCAGAGTGAAACCCCATTCACAACTAGACAACACAACAGAAAACTCAGATCAGAGTGAAACCCCGTTCACAAGAGACAACACAACAGCAAACTCAGGTCAGAGTGAAACCCCGTTCACAAGAGACAACACAACAGCAAACTCAGGTCAGAGTGAAACCCCATCCACAGTGAGACAACACAACAGCAAACTCAAGTCAGAGTGAAACCCCATTCACAACGAGACAACACAACAGCAAACTGAGGTCACAGTGAAACCCCATTCACAACGAGACAACACAACTGCAAACTCAGGTCAGAGTGAAACCCCATTCACAAAGAGACAACACAACAGCAAACTCAGGTCAGAGTGAAACCCCATTCACAACGAGACAACACAACAGCAAACTCAGGTCAGAGTGCAACCCCATTCACAACGAGACAACACAACAGCAAACTCAGGTCAGAGTGAAACCCCATTCACAACGAGACAACACAACAGCAAACTCAGGTCACATTGAAACCCCATTCACAATGAAACAACACAACAGCAAACTCAGGTCAGAGTGAAACCCCATTCACAGTGAGACAACACAACAGCAAACACAGGTCAGAGTGAAACCCCATTCAAAACGAGACAACACAACAGCAAACTCAGGTCAGAGTGCAAACCCATTCACAACGAGACAACACAACAGCAAACACAGGTCAGAGTGAAACCCTATTCACAACGCTACAACACAACTGCAAACTCAGGTCAGAGTGAAACCCCATTCACAACGAGACAACACAACAGCAAACTCAGATCAGAGTGAAACCCCGTTCACAAGAGACAACACAACAGCAAACTCAGGTCAGAGTGAAACCCCATTCACAATGAGACAACAAAACTGCAAACTCAAGTCAGAGTGAAACCCCATTCACAACGAGACAACACAACAGAAAACTCAGGTCAGAGTGAAACCCTGTTCACAAGAGACAACACAACAGCAGACTCAGGTCAGAGTGAAACCCCATTCACAACGAGACAACACAACAGAAAACTCAGGTCAGAGTGAAACCCCGTTCACAAGAGACAACACAACAGCAAACTCAGGTCAGAGTGAAACCCCATCCACAGTGAGACAACACAACAGCAAACTCAAGTCAGAGTGAAACCCCATTCACAACGAGACAACACAACAGCAAACTGAGGTCACAGTGAAACCCCATTCACAACGAGACAACACAACTGCAAACTAAGGTCAGAGTGAAACCCCATTCACAAAGAGACAACACAACAGCAAACTCAGGTCAGAGTGAAACCCCATTCACAACGAGACAACACAACAGCAAACTCAGGTCAGAGTGCAACCCCATTCACAACGAGACAACACAACAGCAAACTCAGGTCAGAGTGAAACCCCATTCACAACGAGACAACACAACAGCAAACTCAAGTCAGAGTGAAACCCCACTCACAACGACACAACACAACTGCAAACTCAGGTCGGAGTGAAATCCCATTCACAATGAGACAACACAACAGCAAACTCAGGTCAGAGTGAAACCCCATTCACAAAGAAACAACACAACAGCAAACTGAGGTCAGAGTGAAACCCCATTCACAACGAGACAACACAACATCAAACTCAGGTCAGAGTGAAACCCCATTCACAACGAGACAACACAACAGCAAACTCAGTTAAGAGTGAAACCTCATTCACAACGAGACAACTCAACAGCAAACTCAGGTCAGAGTGAATCCCCATTCACAACGAGACAACGCAACGGCAAACTCAGGTCAGAGTGACACCCCATTCACAAAGAGACAACACAACAGAAAACTCAGGTCAGAGTGAAACCCCGTTCACAAGAGACAACACAACAGCAAACTCAGGTCAGAGTAAAACCCCATTCACAACGAGCCAACACGACAGAAAACTCAGGTCAGAGTGAAACCCCGTTCACAAGAGACAACACAACAGCAGACTCAGGTCAGAGTGAAACCCCATTCACAACGAGACAACACAACAGAAAACTCAGGTCAGAGTGAAACCCCGTTCACAATGAGACAACACAACAGCAAACTCAAGTCAGAGTGAAACCCCACTCACAACGACACAACACAACTGCAAACTCAGGTCAGAGTGAAATCCCATTCACAATGAGACAACACAACAGCAAACTCAGGTCAGAGTGAAACCCCATTCACAACGAGACAACACAACAGCAAACACAGGTCAGAGTGAAACCCCATTCACAAGCAGACAACACAACAGCAAACTCAGGTCAGAGTGAAACGCCATTCACAACGAGACAACACAACAGCAAACTCAGGTCACACGGAAACCCCATTCACAACGAGACAACACAACTGCAAACTCAGGTCAGAGTGAAACCCCATTCACAATGAAACAACAAAACAGCAAACCATTCTCAGAGTGAAACCCCATTCACAGTGAAACAACACAACAGCAAACTCAGGTCAGAGTGAAACACCATTCACAATGAGACAACACAACAGCAAACGCAGGTCAGAGTGAAACACCATTCACAATGAGACAACACAACAGCAATCTCAGGTCAGAGTGAAACCCCACTCGCAATGAGACAACACAACAGCAAACTCAGGTCAGAGTGAAACCCCATTCACAACGAGGCAACACAACAGCAAACTCAGGTCAGAGTAAAACCCCATTCACAATGAGACAACACAACAGCAAAGTCAGGTCAGAGGGAAACCCCAATCACAACGAGACAACACAACAGCAAACTCAGGTCAGAGTGAAACCCCATTCACAACGACACAACACAACAGCAAACTCAGGTCAGAGTGAAACCCCATTGACAACGAGACAACACAACAGCAAATTCAGGTCACAGTGAAACCCCATTCACAATGAGACAACACAACAGCAAACTCAGGTCAGAGTGAAACCCCATTCACAACGAGACAACACAACAGCAAACTCAGGTCAGAGTGAAACCCCATTCACAACGAGTCAACACAACAGCAAACTCAGGTCAGACTGAAAACCCATTCACAACGAGACAACTCAACAGCAAACTCAGGTCAGAGTGAAAACCCATTCACAACGAGACAACTCAAAAGCAAACTCAGGTCAGAGTGAAAACCCATTCACAACGAGACAACACAACAGCAAACTCAGGTCAGAGTGAAACCCCATTCACAATGAGACAACACAACAGCAAACTCAGGTCACAGTGAAACCCCATTCACAACGAGACAACACAACAGCGAACTCAGGTCAGAGTGAAACCCCATTCACAACGAGAGAACACAACTGCAAACTCAGGTCAGAGTGAAACCACATTCACAACGAGACAACACAACAGCGAACTCAGGTCAGAGTGGAACCCCATTCACAACGAGAGAACACAACTGCAAACTCAGGTCAGAGTGAAACCCCATTCACAATGAGACAACACAACAGCAAACTCAGGTCAGAGTGAAACCCCATTCACAAGGAGACCACACAACAGCAAACTCAGGTCAGAGTGAAACCCCATTCACAACGAGACAACACAACAGCAAACTCAGGTCACATTGAAACCCCATTCACAATGAAACAACACAACAGCAAACTCAGGTCAGAGTGAAACCCCATTCACAGTGAGACAACACAACAGCAAACACAGGTCAGAGTGAAACCCCATTCAAAACGAGACAACACAACAGCAAACTCAGGTCAGAGTGCAAACCCATTCACAACGAGACAACACAACAGCAAACACAGGTCAGAGTGAAACCCTATTCACAACGCGACAATACAACTGCAAACTCAGGTCAGAGTGAAACCCCATTCACAACTAGACAACACAACAGAAAACTCAGATCAGAGTGAAACCCCGTTCACAAGAGACAACACAACAGCAAACTCAGGTCAGAGTGAAACCCCATTCACAATGAGACAACAAAACTGCAAACTCAAGTCAGAGTGAAACCCCATTCACAACGAGACAACACAACAGAAAACTCAGGTCAGAGTGAAACCCTGTTCACAAGAGACAACACAACAGCAGACTCAGGTCAGAGTGAAACCCCATTCACAACGAGACAACACAACAGAAAACTCAGGTCAGAGTGAAACCCCGTTCACAAGAGACAACACAACAGCAAACTCAGGTCAGAGTGAAACCCCATCCACAGTGAGACAACACAACAGCAAACTCAAGTCAGAGTGAAACCCCATTCACAACGAGACAACACAACAGCAAACTGAGGTCACAGTGAAACCCCATTCACAACGAGACAACACAACTGCAAACTCAGGTCAGAGTGAAACCCCATTCACAAAGAGACAACACAACAGCAAACTCAGGTCAGAGTGAAACCCCATTCACAACGAGACAACACAACAGCAAACTCAGGTCAGAGTGCAACCCCATTCACAACGAGACAACACAACAGCAAACTCAGGTCAGAGTGAAACCCCATTCACAACGAGACAACACAACAGCAAACTCAAGTCAGAGTGAAACCCCACTCACAACGACACAACACAACTGCAAACTCAGGTCGGAGTGAAATCCCATTCACAATGAGACAACACAACAGCAAACTCAGGTCAGAGTGAAACCCCATTCACAAAGAAACAACACAACAGCAAACTGAGGTCAGAGTGAAACCCCATTCACAACGAGACAACACAACAGCAAACTCAGGTCAGAGTGAAACCCCATTCACAACGAGACAACACAACAGCAAACTCAGTTCAGAGTGAAACCTCATTCACAACGAGACAACTCAACAGCAAACTCAGGTCAGAGTGAATCCCCATTCACAACGAGACAACGCAACGGCAAACTCAGGTCAGAGTGACACACCATTCACAAAGAGACAACACAACAGCAAACTCAGGTCAGAGTGAAACCCCATTCACAACGAGACAACACAACAGCAAACTCAGGTCAGAGTGCAACGCCATTCACAACGAGACAACACAACAGCAAACTCAGGTCAGAGTGAAACCCCATTCACAACGAGACAACACAACAGCAAACTCAGGTCAGAGTGAAACCCCACTCACAACGACACAACACAACTGCAAACTCAGGTCAGAGTGAAACCCCATTCACAATGAGACAACACAACAGCAAACTCAAGTCAGAGTGAAACCCCACTCACAACGACACAACACAACTGCAAACTCAGGTCAGAGTGAAATCCCATTCACAATGAGACAACACAACAGCAAACTCAGGTCAGAGTGAAACCCCATTCACAACGAGACAACACAACAGCAAACACAGGTCAGAGTGAAACCCCATTCACAAGCAGACAACACAACAGCAAACTCAGGTCAGAGTGAAACGCCATTCACAACGAGACAACACAACAGCAAACTCAGGTCACACGGAAACCCCATTCACAACGAGACAACACAACTGCAAACTCAGGTCAGAGTGAAACCCCATTCACAATGAAACAACAAAACAGCAAACCATTCTCAGAGTGAAACCCCATTCACAGTGAAACAACACAACAGCAAACTCAGGTCAGAGTGAAACACCATTCACAATGAGACAACACAACAGCAAACGCAGGTCAGAGTGAAACACCATTCACAATGAGACAACACAACAGCAATCTCAGGTCAGAGTGAAACCCCACTCGCAATGAGACAACACAACAGCAAACTCAGGTCAGAGTGAAACCCCATTCACAACGAGGCAACACAACAGCAAACTCAGGTCAGAGTAAAACCCCATTCACAATGAGACAACACAACAGCAAAGTCAGGTCAGAGGGAAACCCCAATCACAACGAGACAACACAACAGCAAACTCAGGTCAGAGTGAAACCCCATTCACAACGACACAACACAACAGCAAACTCAGGTCAGAGTGAAACCCCATTGACAACGAGACAACACAACAGCAAATTCAGGTCACAGTGAAACCCCATTCACAATGAGACAACACAACAGCAAACTCAGGTCAGAGTGAAACCCCATTCACAACGAGACAACACAACAGCAAACTCAGGTCAGAGTGAAACCCCATTCACAACGAGTCAACACAACAGCAAACTCAGGTCAGACTGAAAACCCATTCACAACGAGACAACTCAACAGCAAACTCAGGTCAGAGTGAAAACCCATTCACAACGAGACAACTCAAAAGCAAACTCAGGTCAGAGTGAAAACCCATTCACAACGAGACAACACAACAGCAAACTCAGGTCAGAGTGAAACCCCATTCACAATGAGACAACACAACAGCAAACTCAGGTCACAGTGAAACCCCATTCACAACGAGACAACACAACAGCGAACTCAGGTCAGAGTGAAACCCCATTCACAACGAGAGAACACAACTGCAAACTCAGGTCAGAGTGAAACCCCATTCTAAACGAGACAACACAACAGCGAACTCAGGTCAGAGTGGAACCCCATTCACAACGAGAGAACACAACTGCAAACTCAGGTCAGAGTGAAACCCCATTCACAATGAGACAACACAACAGCAAACTCAGGTCAGAGTGAAACCCCATTCACAAGGAGACCACACAACAGCAAACTCAGGTCAGAGTGAAACCCCATTCACAACGAGACAACACAACAGCAAACTCAGGTCACATTGAAACCCCATTCACAATGAAACAACACAACAGCAAACTCAGGTCAGAGTGAAACCCCATTCACAGTGAGACAACACAACAGCAAACACAGGTCAGAGTGAAACCCCATTCAAAACGAGACAACACAACAGCAAACTCAGGTCAGAGTGCAAACCCATTCACAACGAGACAACACAACAGCAAACACAGGTCAGAGTGAAACCCTATTCACAACGCGACAACACAACTGCAAACTCAGGTCAGAGTGAAACCCCATTCACAACGAGACAACACAACAGCAAACTCAGATCAGAGTGAAACCCCGTTCACAAGAGACAACACAACAGCAAACTCAGGTCAGAGTGAAACCCCATTCACAATGAGACAACAAAACTGCAAACTCAAGTCAGAGTGAAACCCCATTCACAACGAGACAACACAACAGAAAACTCAGGTCAGAGTGAAACCCTGTTCACAAGAGACAACACAACAGCAGACTCAGGTCAGAGTGAAACCCCATTCACAACGAGACAACACAACAGAAAACTCAGGTCAGAGTGAAACCCCGTTCACAAGAGACAACACAACAGCAAACTCAGGTCAGAGTGAAACCCCATCCACAGTGAGACAACACAACAGCAAACTCAAGTCAGAGTGAAACCCCATTCACAACGAGACAACACAACAGCAAACTGAGGTCACAGTGAAACCCCATTCACAACGAGACAACACAACTGCAAACTCAGGTCAGAGTGAAACCCCATTCACAAAGAGACAACACAACAGCAAACTCAGGTCAGAGTGAAACCCCATTCACAACGAGACAACACAACAGCAAACTCAGGTCAGAGTGCAACCCCATTCACAACGAGACAACACAACAGCAAACTCAGGTCAGAGTGAAACCCCATTCACAACGAGACAACACAACAGCAAACTCAAGTCAGAGTGAAACCCCACTCACAACGACACAACACAACTGCAAACTCAGGTCGGAGTGAAATCCCATTCACAATGAGACAACACAACAGCAAACTCAGGTCAGAGTGAAACCCCATTCACAAAGAAACAACACAACAGCAAACTGAGGTCAGAGTGAAACCCCATTCACAACGAGACAACACAACAGCAAACTCAGGTCAGAGTGAAACCCCATTCACAACGAGACAACACAACAGCAAACTCAGTTCAGAGTGAAACCTCATTCACAACGAGACAACTCAACAGCAAACTCAGGTCAGAGTGAATCCCCATTCACAACGAGACAACGCAACGGCAAACTCAGGTCAGAGTGACACACCATTCACAAAGAGACAACACAACAGCAAACTCAGGTCAGAGTGAAACCCCATTCACAACGAGACAACACAACAGCAAACTCAGGTCAGAGTGCAACGCCATTCACAACGAGACAACACAACAGCAAACTCAGGTCAGAGTGAAACCCCATTCACAACGAGACAACACAACAGCAAACTCAGGTCAGAGTGAAACCCCACTCACAACGACACAACACAACTGCAAACTCAGGTCAGAGTGAAACCCCATTCACAATGAGACAACACAACAGCAAACTCAGGTGAGAGTGAATCCCCATTCACAACGGGACAACACAACTGCAAAGTCAGGTCAGAGTGAAACCCCATTCACAACGAAACAATACAACAGCAAAATCAGGTCAGAGTGAAACCCCATTCACAAGGAGACAACACAACAGCAAACTCAGGTCAGAGTGAAACCCCATTCACAATGAGACAACACAACAGCAAATTCAGGTCACAGTGAAACCCCATTCACAACGAGACAACACAACAGCAAACTCAGGTCAGAGTGAAACCCCATTCACAATGAAACAACACAACAGCAATCCATGGTCAGAGTGAAACCCCATTCACAATGAAACAACACAACAGCAAACTCAGGTCAGAGTGAAACCCCATTCACAATGAGGCAACACAACAGCAAACTCAGGTCAGAGTGAAACGCCAATCACAACGAGACAACACAACAGCAAACTCAGGTCAGAGTGAAACCCCGTTCACGAGACAACACAACAGCAAACTCAGGTCAGAGTGAAACCCCATTCACAACGAGACAACACAACAGCAAACTCAGGTCAGAGTGAAACCCCATTCACAACGAGACAACACAACAGCAAATTCAGGTCACAGTGAAACCCCATTCACAACGAGACAACACAACAGCAAACTCAGGTCAGACTGAAAACCCATTCACAACGAGACAACACAACTGCAAACTCAGGTCAGAGTGAAAACTCATTCACAACGAGACAACTCAACAGCAAACTCAGGTCAGAGTGAAACCCCATTCACAACGAGACAACACAACAGCAAACTCAGGTCACAGTGAAACCCCATTCACAACGAGACAACACAACAGCGAACTCAGGTCAGAGTGAAACCCCATTCACAATGAGACAACACAACTGCAAACTCAGGTCAGAGTGAAACCCCATTCACAACGAGACAACACAACAGCGAACTCAGGTCAGAGTGAAACCCCATTCACAACGAGACAACACGACTGCAAACTCAGGTCAGAGTGAAACCCCATTCACAACGAGACAACACAACAGCAAACACAGGTCAGAGTGAATCCCCATTCACAAGCAGACAACACAACAGCAAACTCAGGTCAGAGTGAAACCCCATTCACAACGAGACAACACAACAGCAAACTCAGGTCAGAGTGAAACCCCATTCACAATGAGACATCAAAACTGCAAACTCAAGTCAGAGTGAAACCCCATTCACAACGAGACAACACAACAGAAAACTCAGGTCAGAGTGAAACCCTGTTCACAAGAGACAACACAACAGCAGACTCAGGTCAGAGTGAAACCCCATTCACAACGAGACAACACAACAGAAAACTCAGGTCAGAGTGAAACCCCGTTCACAAGAGACAACACAACAGCAAACTCAGGTCAGAGTGAAACCCCATCCACAGTGAGACAACACAACAGCAAACTCAAGTCAGAGTGAAACCCCATTCACAACGAGACAACACAACAGCAAACTGAGGTCAGAGTGCAACCCCATTCACAACGAGACAACACAACAGCAAACTCAGGTCAGAGTGAAACCCCATTCACAACGAGACAACACAACAGCAAACTCAAGTCAGAGTGAAACCCCACTCACAACGACACAACACAACTGCAAACTCAGGTCGGAGTGAAATCCCATTCACAATGAGACAACACAACAGCAAACTCAGGTCAGAGTGAAACCCCATTCACAAAGAAACAACACAACAGCAAACTGAGGTCAGAGTGAAACCCCATTCACAACGAGACAACACAACAGCAAACTCAGGTCAGAGTGAAACCCCATTCACAACGAGACAACACAACAGCAAACTCAGTTCAGAGTGAAACCTCATTCACAACGAGACAACTCAACAGCAAACTCAGGTCAGAGTGAATCCCCATTCACAACGAGACAACGCAACGGCAAACTCAGGTCAGAGTGACACCCCATTCACAAAGAGACAACACAACAGAAAACTCAGGTCAGAGTGAAACCCCGTTCACAAGAGACAACACAACAGCAAACTCAGGTCAGAGTAAAACCCCATTCACAACGAGCCAACACGACAGAAAACTCAGGTCAGAGTGAAACCCCGTTCACAAGAGACAACACAACAGCAGACTCAGGTCAGAGTGAAACCCCATTCACAACGAGACAACACAACAGAAAACTCAGGTCAGAGTGAAACCCCGTTCACAATGAGACAACACAACAGCAAACTCAAGTAAGAGTGAAACCCCACTCACAACGACACAACACAACTGCAAACTCAGGTCAGAGTGAAATCCCATTCACAATGAGACAACACAACAGCAAACTCAGGTCAGAGTGAAACCCCATTCACAACGAGACAACACAACAGCAAACACAGGTCAGAGTGAAACCCCATTCACAAGCAGACAACACAACAGCAAACTCAGGTCAGAGTGAAACGCCATTCACAACGAGACAACACAACAGCAAACTCAGGTCACACGGAAACCCCATTCACAACGAGACAACACAACTGCAAACTCAGGTCAGAGTGAAACCCCATTCACAATGAAACAACAAAACAGCAAACCATTCTCAGAGTGAAACCCCATTCACAGTGAAACAACACAACAGCAAACTCAGGTCAGAGTGAAACACCATTCACAATGAGACAACACAACAGCAAACGCAGGTCAGAGTGAAACACCATTCACAATGAGACAACACAACAGCAATCTCAGGTCAGAGTGAAACCCCACTCGCAATGAGACAACACAACAGCAAACTCAGGTCAGAGTGAAACCCCATTCACAACGAGGCAACACAACAGCAAACTCAGGTCAGAGTAAAACCCCATTCACAATGAGACAACACAACAGCAAAGTCAGGTCAGAGGGAAACCCCAATCACAACGAGACAACACAACAGCAAACTCAGGTCAGAGTGAAACCCCATTCACAACGACACAACACAACAGCAAACTCAGGTCAGAGTGAAACCCCATTGACAACGAGACAACACAACAGCAAATTCAGGTCACAGTGAAACCCCATTCACAATGAGACAACACAACAGCAAACTCAGGTCAGAGTGAAACCCCATTCACAACGAGACAACACAACAGCAAACTCAGGTCAGAGTGAAACCCCATTCACAACGAGTCAACACAACAGCAAACTCAGGTCAGACTGAAAACCCATTCACAACGAGACAACTCAACAGCAAACTCAGGTCAGAGTGAAAACCCATTCACAACGAGACAACTCAAAAGCAAACTCAGGTCAGAGTGAAAACCCATTCACAACGAGACAACACAACAGCAAACTCAGGTCAGAGTGAAACCCCATTCACAATGAGACAACACAACAGCAAACTCAGGTCACAGTGAAACCCCATTCACAACGAGACAACACAACAGCGAACTCAGGTCAGAGTGAAACCCCATTCACAATGAGAGAACACAACTGCAAACTCAGGTCAGAGTGAAACCCCATTCACAACGAGACAACACAACAGCGAACTCAGGTCAGAGTGGAACCCCATTCACAACGAGAGAACACAACTGCAAACTCAGGTCAGAGTGAAACCCCATTCACAATGAGACAACACAACAGCAAACTCAGGTCAGAGTGAAACCCCATTCACAAGGAGACCACACAACAGCAAACTCAGGTCAGAGTGAAACCCCATTCACAACGAGACAACACAACAGCAAACTCAGGTCACATTGAAACCCCATTCACAATGAAACAACACAACAGCAAACTCAGGTCAGAGTGAAACCCCATTCACAGTGAGACAACACAACAGCAAACACAGGTCAGAGTGAAACCCCATTCAAAACGAGACAACACAACAGCAAACTCAGGTCAGAGTGCAAACCCATTCACAACGAGACAACACAACAGCAAACACAGGTCAGAGTGAAACCCTATTCACAACGCGACAAAACAACTGCAAACTCAGGTCAGAGTGAAACCCCATTCACAACGAGACAACACAACAGCAAACTCAGATCAGAGTGAAACCCCGTTCACAAGAGACAACACAACAGCAAACTCAGGTCAGAGTGAAACCCCATTCACAATGAGACAACAAAACTGCAAACTCAAGTCAGAGTGAAACCCCATTCACAACGAGACAACACAACAGAAAACTCAGGTCAGAGTGAAACCCTGTTCACAAGAGACAACACAACAGCAAACTGAGGTCACAGTGAAACCCCATTCACAACGAGACAACACAACTGCAAACTCAGGTCAGAGTGAAACCCCATTCACAAAGAGACAACACAACAGCAAACTCAGGTCAGAGTGAAACCCCATTCACAACGAGACAACACAACAGCAAACTCAGGTCAGAGTGCAACCCCATTCACAACGAGACAACACAACAGCAAACTCAGGTCAGAGTGAAACCCCATTCACAACGAGACAACACAACAGCAAACTCAAGTCAGAGTGAAACCCCACTCACAACGACACAACACAACTGCAAACTCAGGTCGGAGTGAAATCCCATTCACAATGAGACAACACAACAGCAAACTCAGGTCAGAGTGAAACCCCATTCACAAAGAAACAACACAACAGCAAACTGAGGTCAGAGTGAAACCCCATTCACAACGAGACAACACAACAGCAAACTCAGGTCAGAGTGAAACCCCATTCACAACGAGACAACACAACAGCAAACTCAGTTCAGAGTGAAACCTCATTCACAACGAGACAACTCAACAGCAAACTCAGGTCAGAGTGAATCCCCATTCACAACGAGACAACGCAACGGCAAACTCAGGTCAGAGTGACACACCATTCACAAAGAGACAACACAACAGCAAACTCAGGTCAGAATGAAACCCCATTCACAACGAGACAACACAACAGCAAACTCAGGTCAGAGTGCAACGCCATTCACAACGAGACAACACAACAGCAAACTCAGGTCAGAGTGAAACCCCATTCACAACGAGACAACACAACAGCAAACTCAGGTCAGAGTGAAACCCCACTCAAAACGACACAACACAACTGCAAACTCAGGTCAGAGTGAAACCCCATTCACAATGAGACAACACAACAGCAAACTCAGGTGAGAGTGAATCCCCATTCACAACGGGACAACACAACTGCAAAGTCAGGTCAGAGTGAAACCCCATTCACAACGAAACAATACAACAGCAAAATCAGGTCAGAGTGAAACCCCATTCACAAGGAGACAACACAACAGCAAACTCAGGTCAGAGTGAAACCCCATTCACAACGAGACAACACAACAGCAAATTCAGGTCACAGTGAAACCCCATTCACAACGAGACAACACAACAGCAAACTCAGGTCAGAGTGAAACCCCATTCACAATGAAACAACACAACAGCAATCCATGGTCAGAGTGAAACCCCATTCACAATGAAACAACACAACAGCAAACTCAGGTCAGAGTGAAACCCCATTCACAATGAGGCAACACAACAGCAAACTCAGGTCAGAGTGAAACGCCAATCACAACGAGACAACACAACAGCAAACTCAGGTCAGAGTGAAACCCCGTTCACGAGACAACACAACAGCAAACTCAGGTCAGAGTGAAACCCCATTCACAACGAGACAACACAACAGCAAACTCAGGTCAGAGTGAAACCCCATTCACAACGAGACAACACAACAGCAAATTCAGGTCACAGTGAAACCCCATTCACAACGAGACAACACAACAGCAAACTCAGGTCAGACTGAAAACCCATTCACAACGAGACAACACAACTGCAAACTCAGGTCAGAGTGAAAACTCATTCACAACGAGACAACTCAACAGCAAACTCAGGTCAGAGTGAAACCCCATTCACAACGAAACAACACAACAGCAAACTCAGGTCACAGTGAAACCCCATTCACAACGAGACAACACAACAGCGAACTCAGGTCAGAGTGAAACCCCATTCACAATGAGACAACACAACTGCAAACTCAGGTCAGAGTGAAACCCCATTCACAACGAGACAACACAACAGCGAACTCAGGTCAGAGTGAAACCCCATTCACAACGAGACAACACGACTGCAAACTCAGGTCAGAGTGAAACCCCATTCACAACGAGACAACACAACAGCAAACACAGGTCAGAGTGAATCCCCATTCACAAGCAGACAACACAACAGCAAACTCAGGTCAGAGTGAAACCCCATTCACAACGAGACAACACAACAGCAAACTCAGGTCAGAGTGAAACCCCATTCACAATGAGACATCAAAACTGCAAACTCAAGTCAGAGTGAAACCCCATTCACAACGAGACAACACAACAGAAAACTCAGGTCAGAGTGAAACCCTGTTCACAAGAGACAACACAATAGCAGACTCAGGTCAGAGTGAAACCACATTCACAACGAGACAACACAACAGAAAACTCAGGTCAGAGTGAAACCCCGTTCACAAGAGACAACACAACAGCAAACTCAGGTCAGAGTGAAACCCCATCCACAGTGAGACAACACAACAGCAAACTCAAGTCAGAGTGAAACCCCATTCACAACGAGACAACACAACAGCAAACTGAGGTCAGAGTGCAACCCCATTCACAACGAGACAACACAACAGCAAACTCAGGTCAGAGTGAAACCCCATGCACAACGAGACAACACAACAGCAAACTCAAGTCAGAGTGAAACCCCACTCACAACGACACAACACAACTGCAAACTCAGGTCGGAGTGAAATCCCATTCACAATGAGACAACACAACAGCAAACTCAGGTCAGAGTGAAACCCCATTCACAAAGAAACAACACAACAGCAAACTGAGGTCAGAGTGAAACCCCATTCACAACGAGACAACACAACAGCAAACTCAGGTCAGAGTGAAACCCCATTCACAACGAGACAACACAACAGCAAACTCAGTTCAGAGTGAAACCTCATTCACAACGAGACAACTCAACAGCAAACTCAGGTCAGAGTGAATCCCCATTCACAACGAGACAACGCAACGGCAAACTCAGGTCAGAGTGACACCCCATTCACAAAGAGACAACACAACAGAAAACTCAGGTCAGAGTGAAACCCCGTTCACAAGAGACAACACAACAGCAAACTCAGGTCAGAGTAAAACCCCATTCACAACGAGCCAACACGACAGAAAACTCAGGTCAGAGTGAAACCCCGTTCACAAGAGACAACACAACAGCAGACTCAGGTCAGAGTGAAACCCCATTCACAACGAGACAACACAACAGAAAACTCAGGTCAGAGTGAAACCCCGTTCACAATGAGACAACACAACAGCAAACTCAAGTAAGAGTGAAACCCCACTCACAACGACACAACACAACTGCAAACTCAGGTCAGAGTGAAATCCCATTCACAATGAGACAACACAACAGCAAACTCAGGTCAGAGTGAAACCCCATTCACAACGAGACAACACAACAGCAAACACAGGTCAGAGTGAAACCCCATTCACAAGCAGACAACACAACAGCAAACTCAGGTCAGAGTGAAACGCCATTCACAACGAGACAACACAACAGCAAACTCAGGTCACACGGAAACCCCATTCACAACGAGACAACACAACTGCAAACTCAGGTCAGAGTGAAACCCCATTCACAATGAAACAACAAAACAGCAAACCATTCTCAGAGTGAAACCCCATTCACAGTGAAACAACACAACAGCAAACTCAGGTCAGAGTGAAACACCATTCACAATGAGACAACACAACAGCAAACGCAGGTCAGAGTGAAACACCATTCACAATGAGACAACACAACAGCAATCTCAGGTCAGAGTGCAACCCCATTCACAACGAGACAACACAACAGCAAACTCAGGTCAGAGTGAAACCCCATTCACAACGAGACAACACAACAGCAAACTCAAGTCAGAGTGAAACCCCACTCACAACGACACAACACAACTGCAAACTCAGGTCGGAGTGAAATCCCATTCACAATGAGACAACACAACAGCAAACTCAGGTCAGAGTGAAACCCCATTCACAAAGAAACAACACAACAGCAAACTGAGGTCAGAGTGAAACCCCATTCACAACGAGACAACACAACAGCAAACTCAGGTCAGAGTGAAACCCCATTCACAACGAGACAACACAACAGCAAACTCAGTTCAGAGTGAAACCTCATTCACAACGAGACAACTCAACAGCAAACTCAGGTCAGAGTGAATCCCCATTCACAACGAGACAACGCAACGGCAAACTCAGGTCAGAGTGACACACCATTCACAAAGAGACAACACAACAGCAAACTCAGGTCAGAATGAAACCCCATTCACAACGAGACAACACAACAGCAAACTCAGGTCAGAGTGCAACGCCATTCACAACGAGACAACACAACAGCAAACTCAGGTCAGAGTGAAACCCCATTCACAACGAGACAACACAACAGCAAACTCAGGTCAGAGTGAAACCCCACTCAAAACGACACAACACAACTGCAAACTCAGGTCAGAGTGAAACCCCATTCACAATGAGACAACACAACAGCAAACTCAGGTGAGAGTGAATCCCCATTCACAACGGGACAACACAACTGCAAAGTCAGGTCAGAGTGAAACCCCATTCACAACGAAACAATACAACAGCAAAATCAGGTCAGAGTGAAACCCCATTCACAAGGAGACAACACAACAGCAAACTCAGGTCAGAGTGAAACCCCATTCACAACGAGACAACACAACAGCAAATTCAGGTCACAGTGAAACCCCATTCACAACGAGACAACACAACAGCAAACTCAGGTCAGAGTGAAACCCCATTCACAATGAAACAACACAACAGCAATCCATGGTCAGAGTGAAACCCCATTCACAATGAAACAACACAACAGCAAACTCAGGTCAGAGTGAAACCCCATTCACAATGAGGCAACACAACAGCAAACTCAGGTCAGAGTGAAACGCCAATCACAACGAGACAACACAACAGCAAACTCAGGTCAGAGTGAAACCCCGTTCACGAGACAACACAACAGCAAACTCAGGTCAGAGTGAAACCCCATTCACAACGAGACAACACAACAGCAAACTCAGGTCAGAGTGAAACCCCATTCACAACGAGACAACACAACAGCAAATTCAGGTCACAGTGAAACCCCATTCACAACGAGACAACACAACAGCAAACTCAGGTCAGACTGAAAACCCATTCACAACGAGACAACACAACTGCAAACTCAGGTCAGAGTGAAAACTCATTCACAACGAGACAACTCAACAGCAAACTCAGGTCAGAGTGAAACCCCATTCACAACGAAACAACACAACAGCAAACTCAGGTCACAGTGAAACCCCATTCACAACGAGACAACACAACAGCGAACTCAGGTCAGAGTGAAACCCCATTCACAATGAGACAACACAACTGCAAACTCAGGTCAGAGTGAAACCCCATTCACAACGAGACAACACAACAGCGAACTCAGGTCAGAGTGAAACCCCATTCACAACGAGACAACACGACTGCAAACTCAGGTCAGAGTGAAACCCCATTCACAACGAGACAACACAACAGCAAACACAGGTCAGAGTGAATCCCCATTCACAAGCAGACAACACAACAGCAAACTCAGGTCAGAGTGAAACCCCATTCACAACGAGACAACACAACAGCAAACTCAGGTCAGAGTGAAACCCCATTCACAATGAGACATCAAAACTGCAAACTCAAGTCAGAGTGAAACCCCATTCACAACGAGACAACACAACAGAAAACTCAGGTCAGAGTGAAACCCTGTTCACAAGAGACAACACAATAGCAGACTCAGGTCAGAGTGAAACCACATTCACAATGAGACAACACAACAGAAAACTCAGGTCAGAGTGAAACCCCGTTCACAAGAGACAACACAACAGCAAACTCAGGTCAGAGTGAAACCCCATCCACAGTGAGACAACACAACAGCAAACTCAAGTCAGAGTGAAACCCCATTCACAACGAGACAACACAACAGCAAACTGAGGTCAGAGTGCAACCCCATTCACAACGAGGCAACACAACAGCAAACTCAGGTCAGAGTGAAACCCCATGCACAACGAGACAACACAACAGCAAACTCAAGTCAGAGTGAAACCCCACTCACAACGACACAACACAACTGCAAACTCAGGTCGGAGTGAAATCCCATTCACAATGAGACAACACAACAGCAAACTCAGGTCAGAGTGAAACCCCATTCACAAAGAAACAACACAACAGCAAACTGAGGTCAGAGTGAAACCCCATTCACAACGAGACAACACAACAGCAAACTCAGGTCAGAGTGAAACCCCATTCACAACGAGACAACACAACAGCAAACTCAGTTCAGAGTGAAACCTCATTCACAACGAGACAACTCAACAGCAAACTCAGGTCAGAGTGAATCCCCATTCACAACGAGACAACGCAACGGCAAACTCAGGTCAGAGTGACACCCCATTCACAAAGAGACAACACAACAGAAAACTCAGGTCAGAGTGAAACCCCGTTCACAAGAGACAACACAACAGCAAACTCAGGTCAGAGTAAAACCCCATTCACAACGAGCCAACACGACAGAAAACTCAGGTCAGAGTGAAACCCCGTTCACAAGAGACAACACAACAGCAGACTCAGGTCAGAGTGAAACCCCATTCACAACGAGACAACACAACAGAAAACTCAGGTCAGAGTGAAACCCCGTTCACAATGAGACAACACAACAGCAAACTCAAGTAAGAGTGAAACCCCACTCACAACGACACAACACAACTGCAAACTCAGGTCAGAGTGAAATCCCATTCACAATGAGACAACACAACAGCAAACTCAGGTCAGAGTGAAACCCCATTCACAACGAGACAACACAACAGCAAACACAGGTCAGAGTGAAACCCCATTCACAAGCAGACAACACAACAGCAAACTCAGGTCAGAGTGAAACGCCATTCACAACGAGACAACACAACAGCAAACTCAGGTCACACGGAAACCCCATTCACAACGAGACAACACAACTGCAAACTCAGGTCAGAGTGAAACCCCATTCACAATGAAACAACAAAACAGCAAACCATTCTCAGAGTGAAACCCCATTCACAGTGAAACAACACAACAGCAAACTCAGGTCAGAGTGAAACACCATTCACAATGAGACAACACAACAGCAAACGCAGGTCAGAGTGAAACACCATTCACAATGAGACAACACAACAGCAATCTCAGGTCAGAGTGAAACCCCACTCGCAATGAGACAACACAACAGCAAACTCAGGTCAGAGTGAAACCCCATTCACAACGAGGCAACACAACAGCAAACTCAGGTCAGAGTAAAACCCCATTCACAATGAGACAACACAACAGCAAAGTCAGGTCAGAGGGAAACCCCAATCACAACGAGACAACACAACAGCAAACTCAGGTCAGAGTGAAACCCCATTCACAACGACACAACACAACAGCAAACTCAGGTCAGAGTGAAACCCCATTCACAACGAGACAACACAACAGCAAACTCAGGTCAGAGTGAAACCCCATTCACAACGAGTCAACACAACAGCAAACTCAGGTCAGACTGAAAACCCATTCACAACGAGACAACTCAACAGCAAACTCAGGTCAGAGTGAAAACCCATTCACAACGAGACAACTCAAAAGCAAACTCAGGTCAGAGTGAAAACCCATTCACAACGAGACAACACAACAGCAAACTCAGGTCAGAGTGAAACCCCATTCACAATGAGACAACACAACAGCAAACTCAGGTCACAGTGAAACCCCATTCACAACGAGACAACACAACAGCGAACTCAGGTCAGAGTGAAACCCCATTCACAACGAGAGAACACAACTGCAAACTCAGGTCAGAGTGAAACCCCATTCACAACGAGACAACACAACAGCGAACTCAGGTCAGAGTGGAACCCCATTCACAACGAGAGAACACAACTGCAAACTCAGGTCAGAGTGAAACCCCATTCACAATGAGACAACACAACAGCAAACTCAGGTCAGAGTGAAACCCCATTCACAAGGAGACCACACAACAGCAAACTCAGGTCAGAGTGAAACCCCATTCACAACGAGACAACACAACAGCAAACTCAGGTCACATTGAAACCCCATTCACAATGAAACAACACAACAGCAAACTCAGGTCAGAGTGAAACCCCATTCACAGTGAGACAACACAACAGCAAACACAGGTCAGAGTGAAACCCCATTCAAAACGAGACAACACAACAGCAAACTCAGGTCAGAGTGCAAACCCATTCACAACGAGACAACACAACAGCAAACACAGGTCAGAGTGAAACCCTATTCAAAACGCGACAACACAACTGCAAACTCAGGTCAGAGTGAAACCCCATTCACAACGAGACAACACAACAGCAAACTCAGATCAGAGTGAAACCCCGTTCACAAGAGACAACACAACAGCAAACTCAGGTCAGAGTGAAACCCCATTCACAATGAGACAACAAAACTGCAAACTCAAGTCAGAGTGAAACCCCATTCACAACGAGACAACACAACAGAAAACTCAGGTCAGAGTGAAACCCTGTTCACAAGAGACAACACAACAGCAAACTGAGGTCACAGTGAAACCCCATTCACAACGAGACAACACAACTGCAAACTCAGGTCAGAGTGAAACCCCATTCACAAAGAGACAACACAACAGCAAACTCAGGTCAGAGTGAAACCCCATTCACAACGAGACAACACAACAGCAAACTCAGGTCAGAGTGCAACCCCATTCACAACGAGACAACACAACAGCAAACTCAGGTCAGAGTGAAACCCCATTCACAACGAGACAACACAACAGCAAACTCAAGTCAGAGTGAAACCCCACTCACAACGACACAACACAACTGCAAACTCAGGTCGGAGTGAAATCCCATTCACAATGAGACAACACAACAGCAAACTCAGGTCAGAGTGAAACCCCATTCACAAAGAAACAACACAACAGCAAACTGAGGTCAGAGTGAAACCCCATTCACAACGAGACAACACAACAGCAAACTCAGGTCAGAGTGAAACCCCATTCACAACGAGACAACACAACAGCAAACTCAGTTCAGAGTGAAACCTCATTCACAACGAGACAACTCAACAGCAAACTCAGGTCAGAGTGAATCCCCATTCACAACGAGACAACGCAACGGCAAACTCAGGTCAGAGTGACACACCATTCACAAAGAGACAACACAACAGCAAACTCAGGTCAGAATGAAACCCCATTCACAACGAGACAACACAACAGCAAACTCAGGTCAGAGTGCAACGCCATTCACAACGAGACAACACAACAGCAAACTCAGGTCAGAGTGAAACCCCATTCACAACGAGACAACACAACAGCAAACTCAGGTCAGAGTGAAACCCCACTCAAAACGACACAACACAACTGCAAACTCAGGTCAGAGTGAAACCCCATTCACAATGAGACAACACAACAGCAAACTCAGGTGAGAGTGAATCCCCATTCACAACGGGACAACACAACTGCAAAGTCAGGTCAGAGTGAAACCCCATTCACAACGAAACAATACAACAGCAAAATCAGGTCAGAGTGAAACCCCATTCACAAGGAGACAACACAACAGCAAACTCAGGTCAGAGTGAAACCCCATTCACAACGAGACAACACAACAGCAAATTCAGGTCACAGTGAAACCCCATTCACAACGAGACAACACAACAGCAAACTCAGGTCAGAGTGAAACCCCATTCACAATGAAACAACACAACAGCAATCCATGGTCAGAGTGAAACCCCATTCACAATGAAACAACACAACAGCAAACTCAGGTCAGAGTGAAACCCCATTCACAATGAGGCAACACAACAGCAAACTCAGGTCAGAGTGAAACGCCAATCACAACGAGACAACACAACAGCAAACTCAGGTCAGAGTGAAACCCCGTTCACGAGACAACACAACAGCAAACTCAGGTCAGAGTGAAACCCCATTCACAACGAGACAACACAACAGCAAACTCAGGTCAGAGTGAAACCCCATTCACAACGAGACAACACAACAGCAAATTCAGGTCACAGTGAAACCCCATTCACAACGAGACAACACAACAGCAAACTCAGGTCAGACTGAAAACCCATTCACAACGAGACAACACAACTGCAAACTCAGGTCAGAGTGAAAACTCATTCACAACGAGACAACTCAACAGCAAACTCAGGTCAGAGTGAAACCCCATTCACAACGAAACAACACAACAGCAAACTCAGGTCACAGTGAAACCCCATTCACAACGAGACAACACAACAGCGAACTCAGGTCAGAGTGAAACCCCATTCACAATGAGACAACACAACTGCAAACTCAGGTCAGAGTGAAACCCCATTCACAACGAGACAACACAACAGCGAACTCAGGTCAGAGTGAAACCCCATTCACAACGAGACAACACGACTGCAAACTCAGGTCAGAGTGAAACCCCATTCACAACGAGACAACACAACAGCAAACACAGGTCAGAGTGAATCCCCATTCACAAGCAGACAACACAACAGCAAACTCAGGTCAGAGTGAAACCCCATTCACAACGAGACAACACAACAGCAAACTCAGGTCAGAGTGAAACCCCATTCACAATGAGACATCAAAACTGCAAACTCAAGTCAGAGTGAAACCCCATTCACAACGAGACAACACAACAGAAAACTCAGGTCAGAGTGAAACCCTGTTCACAAGAGACAACACAATAGCAGACTCAGGTCAGAGTGAAACCACATTCACAACGAGACAACACAACAGAAAACTCAGGTCAGAGTGAAACCCCGTTCACAAGAGACAACACAACAGCAAACTCAGGTCAGAGTGAAACCCCATCCACAGTGAGACAACACAACAGCAAACTCAAGTCAGAGTGAAACCCCATTCACAACGAGACAACACAACAGCAAACTGAGGTCAGAGTGCAACCCCATTCACAACGAGACAACACAACAGCAAACTCAGGTCAGAGTGAAACCCCATGCACAACGAGACAACACAACAGCAAACTCAAGTCAGAGTGAAACCCCACTCACAACGACACAACACAACTGCAAACTCAGGTCGGAGTGAAATCCCATTCACAATGAGACAACACAACAGCAAACTCAGGTCAGAGTGAAACCCCATTCACAAAGAAACAACACAACAGCAAACTGAGGTCAGAGTGAAACCCCATTCACAACGAGACAACACAACAGCAAAACTCAGGTCAGAGTGAAACCCCATTCACAACGAGACAACACAACAGCAAACTCAGTTCAGAGTGAAACCTCATTCACAACGAGACAACTCAACAGCAAACTCAGGTCAGAGTGAATCCCCATTCACAACGAGACAACGCAACGGCAAACTCAGGTCAGAGTGACACCCCATTCACAAAGAGACAACACAACAGAAAACTCAGGTCAGAGTGAAACCCCGTTCACAAGAGACAACACAACAGCAAACTCAGGTCAGAGTAAAACCCCATTCACAACGAGCCAACACGACAGAAAACTCAGGTCAGAGTGAAACCCCGTTCACAAGAGACAACACAACAGCAGACTCAGGTCAGAGTGAAACCCCATTCACAACGAGACAACACAACAGAAAACTCAGGTCAGAGTGAAACCCCGTTCACAATGAGACAACACAACAGCAAACTCAAGTAAGAGTGAAACCCCACTCACAACGACACAACACAACTGCAAACTCAGGTCAGAGTGAAATCCCATTCACAATGAGACAACACAACAGCAAACTCAGGTCAGAGTGAAACCCCATTCACAACGAGACAACACAACAGCAAACACAGGTCAGAGTGAAACCCCATTCACAAGCAGACAACACAACAGCAAACTCAGGTCAGAGTGAAACGCCATTCACAACGAGACAACACAACAGCAAACTCAGGTCACACGGAAACCCCATTCACAACGAGACAACACAACTGCAAACTCAGGTCAGAGTGAAACCCCATTCACAATGAAACAACAAAACAGCAAACCATTCTCAGAGTGAAACCCCATTCACAGTGAAACAACACAACAGCAAACTCAGGTCAGAGTGAAACACCATTCACAATGAGACAACACAACAGCAAACGCAGGTCAGAGTGAAACACCATTCACAATGAGACAACACAACAGCAATCTCAGGTCAGAGTGAAACCCCACTCGCAATGAGACAACACAACAGCAAACTCAGGTCAGAGTGAAACCCCATTCACAACGAGGCAACACAACAGCAAACTCAGGTCAGAGTAAAACCCCATTCACAATGAGACAACACAACAGCAAAGTCAGGTCAGAGGGAAACCCCAATCACAACGAGACAACACAACAGCAAACTCAGGTCAGAGTGAAACCCCATTCACAACGACACAACACAACAGCAAACTCAGGTCAGAGTGAAACCCCATTGACAACGAGACAACACAACAGCAAATTCAGGTCACAGTGAAACCCCATTCACAATGAGACAACACAACAGCAAACTCAGGTCAGAGTGAAACCCCATTCACAACGAGACAACACAACAGCAAACTCAGGTCAGAGTGAAACCCCATTCACAACGAGTCAACACAACAGCAAACTCAGGTCAGACTGAAAACCCATTCACAACGAGACAACTCAACAGCAAACTCAGGTCAGAGTGAAAACCCATTCACAACGAGACAACTCAAAAGCAAACTCAGGTCAGAGTGAAAACCCATTCACAACGAGACAACACAACAGCAAACTCAGGTCAGAGTGAAACCCCATTCACAATGAGACAACACAACAGCAAACTCAGGTCACAGTGAAACCCCATTCACAACGAGACAACACAACAGCGAACTCAGGTCAGAGTGAAACCCCATTCACAACGAGAGAACACAACTGCAAACTCAGGTCAGAGTGAAACCCCATTCACAACGAGACAACACAACAGCGAACTCAGGTCAGAGTGGAACCCCATTCACAACGAGAGAACACAACTGCAAACTCAGGTCAGAGTGAAACCCCATTCACAATGAGACAACACAACAGCAAACTCAGGTCAGAGTGAAACCCCATTCACAAGGAGACCACACAACAGCAAACTCAGGTCAGAGTGAAACCCCATTCACAACGAGACAACACAACAGCAAACTCAGGTCACATTGAAACCCCATTCACAATGAAACAACACAACAGCAAACTCAGGTCAGAGTGAAACCCCATTCACAGTGAGACAACACAACAGCAAACACAGGTCAGAGTGAAACCCCATTCAAAACGAGACAACACAACAGCAAACTCAGGTCAGAGTGCAAACCCATTCACAACGAGACAACACAACAGCAAACACAGGTCAGAGTGAAACCCTATTCACAACGCGACAACACAACTGCAAACTCAGGTCAGAGTGAAACCCCATTCACAACGAGACAACACAACAGCAAACTCAGATCAGAGTGAAACCCCGTTCACAAGAGACAACACAACAGCAAACTCAGGTCAGAGTGAAACCCCATTCACAATGAGACAACAAAACTGCAAACTCAAGTCAGAGTGAAACCCCATTCACAACGAGACAACACAACAGAAAACTCAGGTCAGAGTGAAACCCTGTTCACAAGAGACAACACAACAGCAGACTCAGGTCAGAGTGAAACCCCATTCACAACGAGACAACACAACAGAAAACTCAGGTCAGAGTGAAACCCCGTTCACAAGAGACAACACAACAGCAAACTCAGGTCAGAGTGAAACCCCATCCACAGTGAGACAACACAACAGCAAACTCAAGTCAGAGTGAAACCCCATTCACAACGAGACAACACAACAGCAAACTGAGGTCACAGTGAAACCCCATTCACAACGAGACAACACAACTGCAAACTCAGGTCAGAGTGAAACCCCATTCACAAAGAGACAACACAACAGCAAACTCAGGTCAGAGTGAAACCCCATTCACAACGAGACAACACAACAGCAAACTCAGGTCAGAGTGCAACCCCATTCACAACGAGACAACACAACAGCAAACTCAGGTCAGAGTGAAACCCCATTCACAACGAGACAACACAACAGCAAACTCAAGTCAGAGTGAAACCCCACTCACAACGACACAACACAACTGCAAACTCAGGTCGGAGTGAAATCCCATTCACAATGAGACAACACAACAGCAAACTCAGGTCAGAGTGAAACCCCATTCACAAAGAAACAACACAACAGCAAACTGAGGTCAGAGTGAAACCCCATTCACAACGAGACAACACAACAGCAAACTCAGGTCAGAGTGAAACCCCATTCACAACGAGACAACACAACAGCAAACTCAGTTCAGAGTGAAACCTCATTCACAACGAGACAACTCAACAGCAAACTCAGGTCAGAGTGAATCCCCATTCACAACGAGACAACGCAACGGCAAACTCAGGTCAGAGTGACAACCCATTCACAAAGAGACAACACAACAGCAAACTCAGGTCAGAGTGAAACCCCATTCACAACGAGACAACACAACAGCAAACTCAGGTCAGAGTGCAACGCCATTCACAACGAGACAACACAACAGCAAACTCAGGTCAGAGTGAAACCCCATTCACAACGAGACAACACAACAGCAAACTCAGGTCAGAGTGAAACCCCACTCACAACGACACAACACCACTGCAAACTCAGGTCAGAGTGAAACCCCATTCACAATGAGACAACACAACAGCAAACTCAGGTGAGAGTGAATCCCCATTCACAACGGGACAACACAACTGCAAAGTCAGGTCAGAGTGAAACCCCATTCACAACGAAACAATACAACAGCAAAATCAGGTCAGAGTGAAACCCCATTCACAAGGAGACAACACAACAGCAAACTCAGGTCAGAGTGAAACCCCATTCACAACGAGACAACACAACAGCAAATTCAGGTCACAGTGAAACCCCATTCACAACGAGACAACACAACAGCAAACTCAGGTCAGAGTGAAACCCCATTCACAATGAAACAACACAACAGCAATCCATGGTCAGAGTGAAACCCCATTCACAATGAAACAACACAACAGCAAACTCAGGTCAGAGTGAAACCCCATTCACAATGAGGCAACACAACAGCAAACTCAGGTCAGAGTGAAACGCCAATGACAACGAGACAACACAACAGCAAACTCAGGTCAGAGTGAAACCCCGTTCACGAGACAACACAACAGCAAACTCAGGTCAGAGTGAAACCCCATTCACAACGAGACAACACAACAGCAAACTCAGGTCAGAGTGAAACCCCATTCACAACGAGACAACACAACAGCAAATTCAGGTCACAGTGAAACCCCATTCACAACGAGACAACACAACAGCAAACTCAGGTCAGACTGAAAACCCATTCACAACGAGACAACACAACTGCAAACTCAGGTCAGAGTGAAAACTCATTCACAACGAGACAACTAAACAGCAAACTCAGGTCAGAGTGAAACCCCATTCACAACGAGACAACACAACAGCAAACTCAGGTCACAGTGAAACCCCATTCACAACGAGACAACACAACAGCGAACTCAGGTCAGAGTGAAACCCCATTCACAATGAGACAACACAACTGCAAACTCAGGTCAGAGTGAAACCCCATTCACAACGAGACAACACAACAGCGAACTCAGGTCAGAGTGAAACCCCATTCACAACGAGACAACACGACTGCAAACTCAGGTCAGAGTGAAACCCCATTCACAACGAGACAACACAACAGCAAACACAGGTCAGAGTGAATCCCCATTCACAAGCAGACAACACAACAGCAAACTCAGGTCAGAGTGAAACCCCATTCACAACGAGACAACACAACAGCAAACTCAGGTCACACGGAAACCCCATTCACAACGAGACAACACAACTGCAAACTCAGGTCAGAGTAAAACCCCATTCACAATGAAACAACAAAACAGCAAACCATTCTCAGAGTGAAACCCCATTCACAGTGAAACAACACAACAGCAAACTCAGGTCAGAGTGAAACACCATTCACAATGAGACAACACAACAGCAAACGCAGGTCAGAGTGAAACACCATTCACAATGAGACAACAAAACAGCAATCTCAGGTCAGAGTGAAACCCCACTCGCAATGAGACAACACAACAGCAAACTCAGGTCAGAGTGAAACCCCATTCACAACGAGGCAACACAACAGCAAACTCAGGTCAGAGTAAAACCCCATTCACAATGAGACAACACAACAGCAAAGTCAGGTCAGAGGGAAACCCCAATCACAACGAGACAACACAACAGCAAACTCAGGTCAGAGTGAAACCCCATTCACAACGACACAACTCAACAGCAAACTCAGGTCAGAGTGAAACCCCATTGACAACGAGACAACACAACAGCAAATTCAGGTCACAGTGAAACCCCATTCACAATGAGACAACACAACAGCAAACTCAGGTCAGAGTGAAACCCCATTCACAACGAGACAACACAACAGCAAACTCAGGTCAGAGTGAAACCCCATTCACAACGAGACAACACAACAGCAAACTCAGGTCAGAGTGAAACCCCATTCACGAGACAACACAACAGCAAACTCAGGTCAGAGTGAAACCCCATTCACAATGAGACAACAAAACTGCAAACTCAAGTCAGAGTGAAACCCCATTCACAACGAGACAACACAACAGAAAACTCAGGTCAGAGTGAAACCCTGTTCACAAGAGACAACACAACAGCAGACTCAGGTCAGAGTGAAACCCCATTCACAACGAGACAACACAACAGAAAACTCAGGTCAGAGTGAAACCCCGTTCACAAGAGACAACACAACAGCAAACTCAGGTCAGAGTGAAACCCCATCCACAGTGAGACAACACAACAGCAAACTCAAGTCAGAGTGAAACCCCATTCACAACGAGACAACACAACAGCAAACTGAGGTCACAGTGAAACCCCATTCACAACGAGACAACACAACTGCAAACTCAGGTCAGAGTGAAACCCCATTCACAAAGAGACAACACAACAGCAAACTCAGGTCAGAGTGAAACCCCATTCACAACGAGACAACACAACAGCAAACTCAGGTCAGAGTGCAACCCCATTCACAACGAGACAACACAACAGCAAACTCAGGTCAGAGTGAAACCCCATTCACAACGAGACAACACAACAGCAAACTCAAGTCAGAGTGAAACCCCACTCACAACGACACAACACAACTGCAAACTCAGGTCGGAGTGAAATCCCATTCACAATGAGACAACACAACAGCAAACTCAGGTCAGAGTGAAACCCCATTCACAAAGAAACAACACAACAGCAAACTGAGGTCAGAGTGAAACCCCATTCACAACGAGACAACACAACAGCAAACTCAGGTCAGAGTGAAACCCCATTCACAACGAGACAACACAACAGCAAACTCAGTTCAGAGTGAAACCTCATTCACAACGAGACAACTCAACAGCAAACTCAGGTCAGAGTGAATCCCCATTCACAACGAGACAACGCAACGGCAAACTCAGGTCAGAGTGACACCCCATTCACAAAGAGACAACACAACAGAAAACTCAGGTCAGAGTGAAACCCCGTTCACAAGAGACAACACAACAGCAAACTCAGGTCAGAGTAAAACCCCATTCACAACGAGCCAACACGACAGAAAACTCAGGTCAGAGTGAAACCCCGTTCACAAGAGACAACACAACAGCAGACTCAGGTCAGAGTGAAACCCCATTCACAACGAGACAACACAACAGAAAACTCAGGTCAGAGTGAAACCCCGTTCACAATGAGACAACACAACAGCAAACTCAAGTCAGAGTGAAACCCCACTCACAACGACACAACACAACTGCAAACTCAGGTCAGAGTGAAATCCCATTCACAATGAGACAACACAACAGCAAACTCAGGTCAGAGTGAAACCCCATTCACAACGAGACAACACAACAGCAAACACAGGTCAGAGTGAAACCCCATTCACAAGCAGACAACACAACAGCAAACTTAGGTCAGAGTGAAACGCCATTCACAACGAGACAACACAACAGCAAACTCAGGTCACACGGAAACCCCATTCACAACGAGACAACACAACTGCAAACTCAGGTCAGAGTGAAACCCCATTCACAATGAAACAACAAAACAGCAAACCATTCTCAGAGTGAAACCCCATTCACAGTGAAACAACACAACAGCAAACTCAGGTCAGAGTGAAACACCATTCACAATGAGACAACACAACAGCAAACGCAGGTCAGAGTGAAACACCATTCACAATGAGACAACAAAACAGCAATCTCAGGTCAGAGTGAAACCCCACTCGCAATGAGACAACACAACAGCAAACTCAGGTCAGAGTGAAACCCCATTCACAACGAGGCAACACAACAGCAAACTCAGGTCAGAGTAAAACCCCATTCACAATGAGACAACACAACAGCAAAGTCAGGTCAGAGGGAAACCCCAATCACAACGAGACAACACAACAGCAAACTCAGGTCAGAGTGAAACCCCATTCACAACGACACAACTCAACAGCAAACTCAGGTCAGAGTGAAACCCCATTGACAACGAGACAACACAACAGCAAATTCAGGTCACAGTGAAACCCCATTCACAATGAGACAACACAACAGCAAACTCAGGTCAGAGTGAAACCCCATTCACAACGAGACAACACAACAGCAAACTCAGGTCAGAGTGAAACCCCATTCACAACGAGACAACACAACAGCAAACTCAGGTCAGAGTGAAACCCCATTCACGAGACAACACAACAGCAAACTCAGGTCAGAGTGAAACCCCATTCACAATGAGACAACAAAACTGCAAACTCAAGTCAGAGTGAAACCCCATTCACAACGAGACAACACAACAGAAAACTCAGGTCAGAGTGAAACCCTGTTCACAAGAGACAACACAACAGCAGACTCAGGTCAGAGTGAAACCCCATTCACAACGAGACAACACAACAGAAAACTCAGGTCAGAGTGAAACCCCGTTCACAAGAGACAACACAACAGCAAACTCAGGTCAGAGTGAAACCCCATCCACAGTGAGACAACACAACAGCAAACTCAAGTCAGAGTGAAACCCCATTCACAACGAGACAACACAACAGCAAACTGAGGTCACAGTGAAACCCCATTCACAACGAGACAACACAACTGCAAACTCAGGTCAGAGTGAAACCCCATTCACAAAGAGACAACACAACAGCAAACTCAGGTCAGAGTGAAACCCCATTCACAACGAGACAACACAACAGCAAACTCAGGTCAGAGTGCAACCCCATTCACAACGAGACAACACAACAGCAAACTCAGGTCAGAGTGAAACCCCATTCACAACGAGACAACACAACAGCAAACTCAAGTCAGAGTGAAACCCCACTCACAACGACACAACACAACTGCAAACTCAGGTCGGAGTGAAATCCCATTCACAATGAGACAACACAACAGCAAACTCAGGTCAGAGTGAAACCCCATTCACAAAGAAACAACACAACAGCAAACTGAGGTCAGAGTGAAACCCCATTCACAACGAGACAACACAACAGCAAACTCAGGTCAGAGTGAAACCCCATTCACAACGAGACAACACAACAGCAAACTCAGTTCAGAGTGAAACCTCATTCACAACGAGACAACTCAACAGCAAACTCAGGTCAGAGTGAATCCCCATTCACAACGAGACAACGCAACGGCAAACTCAGGTCAGAGTGACACCCCATTCACAAAGAGACAACACAACAGAAAACTCAGGTCAGAGTGAAACCCCGTTCACAAGAGACAACACAACAGCAAACTCAGGTCAGAGTAAAACCCCATTCACAACGAGCCAACACGACAGAAAACTCAGGTCAGAGTGAAACCCCGTTCACAAGAGACAACACAACAGCAGACTCAGGTCAGAGTGAAACCCCATTCACAACGAGACAACACAACAGAAAACTCAGGTCAGAGTGAAACCCCGTTCACAATGAGACAACACAACAGCAAACTCAAGTCAGAGTGAAACCCCACTCACAACGACACAACACAACTGCAAACTCAGGTCAGAGTGAAATCCCATTCACAATGAGACAACACAACAGCAAACTCAGGTCAGAGTGAAACCCCATTCACAACGAGACAACACAACAGCAAACACAGGTCAGAGTGAAACCCCATTCACAAGCAGACAACACAACAGCAAACTTAGGTCAGAGTGAAACGCCATTCACAACGAGACAACACAACAGCAAACTCAGGTCACACGGAAACCCCATTCACAACGAGACAACACAACTGCAAACTCAGGTCAGAGTGAAACCCCATTCACAATGAAACAACAAAACAGCAAACCATTCTCAGAGTGAAACCCCATTCACAGTGAAACAACACAACAGCAAACTCAGGTCAGAGTGAAACACCATTCACAATGAGACAACACAACAGCAAACGCAGGTCAGAGTGAAACACCATTCACAATGAGACAACACAACAGCAATCTCAGGTCAGAGTGAAACCCCACTCGCAATGAGACAACACAACAGCAAACTCAGGTCAGAGTGAAACCCCATTCACAACGAGGCAACACAACAGCAAACTCAGGTCAGAGTAAAACCCCATTCACAATGAGACAACACAACAGCAAAGTCAGGTCAGAGGGAAACCCCAATCACAACGAGACAACACAACAGCAAACTCAGGTCAGAGTGAAACCCCATTCACAACGACACAACACAACAGCAAACTCAGGTCAGAGTGAAACCCCATTGACAACGAGACAACACAACAGCAAATTCAGGTCACAGTGAAACCCCATTCACAATGAGACAACACAACAGCAAACTCAGGTCAGAGTGAAACCCCATTCACAACGAGACAACACAACAGCAAACTCAGGTCAGAGTGAAACCCCATTCACAACGAGTCAACACAACAGCAAACTCAGGTCAGACTGAAAACCCATTCACAACGAGACAACTCAACAGCAAACTCAGGTCAGAGTGAAAACCCATTCACAACGAGACAACTCAAAAGCAAACTCAGGTCAGAGTGAAAACCCATTCACAACGAGACAACACAACAGCAAACTCAGGTCAGAGTGAAACCCCATTCACAATGAGACAACACAACAGCAAACTCAGGTCACAGTGAAACCCCATTCACAACGAGACAACACAACAGCGAACTCAGGTCAGAGTGAAACCCCATTCACAACGAGAGAACACAACTGCAAACACAGGTCAGAGTGAAACCCCATTCACAACGAGACAACACAACAGCGAACTCAGGTCAGAGTGGAACCCCATTCACAACGAGAGAACACAACTGCAAACTCAGGTCAGAGTGAAACCCCATTCACAATGAGACAACACAACAGCAAACTCAGGTCAGAGTGAAACGCCATTCACAAGGAGACCACACAACAGCAAACTCAGGTCAGAGTGAAACCCCATTCACAACGAGACATCACAACAGCAAACTCAGGTCACATTGAAATCCCATTCACAATGAGACAACACAACAGCAAACTCAGGTCAGAGTGAAACCCCATTCAAAACGAGACAACAGAAGAGCAAACTCAGGTCAGAGTGAAATCCTATTCACAATGAGACAACACAACAGGAAACTCAGGTCAGAGTGAAACCCCATTCAAAACGAGACAACACAACAGCAAACTCAGGTCACAGTGAAACCCCATTCACAACGAGACACCAAAACAGCAAACTCAGGTCAGAGTGAAACCCCATTCACAATGAGACAACAAAACAGCAAACTCAGGTCAGAGTGAAACCCCATTCACAGCGAGACAACACAACAGCAAACTCAGGTCAGAGTGAAACCCCATTCACAAAGAGACAATACAACACCAAACTCAGGTCAGAGTGAAACCCCATTCACAACGAGACAACACAACAGCAAACTCAAGTCAGAGTGAAACCCCATTCAAAACGAGACAACACAACAGCAAACTCAGGTCAGAGTGCAAACCCATTCACAACGAGACAACACAACAGCAAACACAGGTCAGAGTGAAACCCCATTCACAACGCGACAACACAACTGCAAACTCAGGTCAGAGTGAAACCCCATTCACAACGAGACAACACAACAGCAAACTCAGATCAGAGTGAAACCCCGTTCACAAGAGACAACACAACAGCAAACTCAGGTCAGAGTGAAACCCCATTCACAATGAGACAACACAACTGCAAACTCAAGTCAGAGTGAAACCCCATTCACAACGAGCCAACACAACATTAAACTCAGGTCAGAGTGAAACCCCGTTCACAAGAGACAACACAACAGCAGACTCAGGTCAGAGTGAAACCCCATTCGCAACGAGACAACACAACAGAAAACTCAGGTCAGATTGAAACCCCGTTCACAAGAGACAACACAACTGCAAACTCAGGTCAGAGTGAAACCCCACTCACAACGACACAACACAACTGCAAACTCAGGTCAGAGTGAAATCCCATTCACAATGAGACAACACAACAGCAAACTCAGGTCAGAGTGAAACCCCATTCAAAACGAGACAACAGAAGAGCAAACTCAGGTCAGAGTGAAACCCCATTCACAGTGAGACAACACAACAGCAAACTCAGGTCAGAGTGAATCCCCATTCACAACGAGAAAACGCAACGGCAAACTCAGGTCAGAGTGAAACCCCATTCACAATGAGACAACACAACTGCAAACTCAAGTCAGAGTGAAACCCCATTCACAACGAGCCAACACAACAGAAAACTCAGGTCAGAGTGAAACCCCGTTCACAAGAGACAACACAACAGCAGACTCAGGTCAGAGTGAAACCCCATTCGCAACGAGACAACACAACAGAAAACTCAGGTCAGAGTGAAACCCCGTTCACAAGAGACAACACAACTGCAAACTCAGGTCAGAGTGAAACCCCACTCACAACGACACAACACAACTGCAAACTCAGGTCAGAGTGAAATCCCATTCACAATGAGACAACACAACAGCAAACTCAGGTCAGAGTGAAACCCCATTCAAAACGAGACAACAGAAGAGCAAACTCAGGTCAGAGTGAAACCCCATTCACAGTGAGACAACACAACAGCAAACTCAGGTCAGAGTGAATCACCATTCACAACGAGAAAACGCAACGGCAAACTCAGGTCAGAGTGAAACCCCATTCACAATGAGACAACGCAACAGCAAACTCAGGTCAGAGTGAAACCCCATTCACAACGAGACAACACAACAGCAAACTCAGGTCAGAGTGAAACCCCATTCATAACGCGACAACACAACAGCAAACTCAGGACAGAGTGAAACCCCATTCACAACGAGAGAACACAACAGCAAACTCAGGTCACAGTGAAACCCCATTCAAAACGAGACAAAAGAACAGCAAAATCAGGTCACATTGAAACGCCATTCACAACGAGACAACACAACAGCAAACTCAGGTCAGAGTGAAACCCCATTCACAACGAGACAACACAACAGCAAACTCAGGTCAGAGTGAAACCCATTCACATCGAGACAACACAACAGCAAACTCAGGTCAGAGTGAAACCCCATTCAAAACGAGACAACACAACAGCAAACTCAGGTCACAGTGAAACCCCATTCACAACGAGACACCAAAACAGCAAACTCAGGTCAGAGTGAAACCCCATTCACAATGAGACAACAAAACAGCAAACTCAGGTCAGAGTGAAACCCCATTCACAACGAGACAACACAACAGCAAACTCAGGTCAGAGTGAAACCCTATTCACAAAGAGACAATACAACACCAAACTCAGGTCAGAGTGAAACCCCATTCACAGCGAGACAACACAACAGCAAACTCAGGTCAGAGTGAAACCCCATTCACAACGAGAAAACACAACAGCAAACTCACTTCAGAGTGAAACCCCATTCACAATGAAACACCACAACAGCAAACTCAGGTCACATTGAAACCCCATTGACAAAGAAACAACACAACAGCAAACTCAGGTCAGAGTGAAACCCCATTCACAGTGAGACAACACAACAGCAAACTGAGGTCAGAGTGAAACCCCATTCAAAACGAGACAACACAACAGCAAACTCAGGTCAGAGTGCAAACCCATTCAGAACGTGACAACACAACAGCAAACTCAGGTCAGAGTGAAACCGCATTCACAACGAGACAACACAACAGCAAACTCAGGTCAGAGTGAAACCCCATTCACGAGACAACACAACAGCAAAGACAGGTCAGAGTGAAATCCCATTCACAACGCGACAACACAACTGCAAACTCAGGTCAGAGTGAAACCCCATTCACAACGAGACAACACAACAGCAAAGTCAGGTCAGAGTGGAACCCCATTCACAACGAGACAACACAACAGCAAACTCATGTCAGAGTGAAACCCCATTCACAACGAGACAACACAACAGAAAACTCAGGTCAGAGTGAAACCCCGTTCACAAGAGACAACACAACAGCAAACTCAGGTCAGAGTAAAACCCCATCCACAGTGAGACAACACAACAACAAACTCAAGTCAGAGTGAAACCCCATTCACAACGAGACAACACAACAGCAAACTGAGGTCACAGTGAAACCCCATTCACAACGAGACAACACAACTGCAAACTCAGGTCAGAGTGAAACCCCATTCACAAAGAGACAACACAACAGCAAACTCAGGTCAGAGTGAAACCCCATTCACAACGAGACAACACAACAGCAAACTCAGGTCAGAGTGCAACCCCATTCACAACGAGACAACACAACAGCAAACTCAGGTCAGAGTGAAACCCCATTAACAACGAGACAACACAACAGCAAACTCAAGTCAGAGTGAAACCCCACTCACAACGACACAACACAACTGCAAACTCAGGTCAGAGTGAAATCCCATTCACAATGAGACAACACAACCGCAAACTCAGGTCAGAGTGAAACCCCATTAACAAAGAAACAACACAACAGCAAACTGAGGTCAGAGTGAAACCCCATTCACAACAAGACAACACAACAGCAAACTCCGGTCAGAGTGAAACCCCATTCACAACGAGACAACACAACAGCAAACTCAGTTCAGAGTGAAACCCCATTCACAACGAGACAACTCAACAGCAAACTCAGGTCAGAGTGAATCCCCATTCACAACGAGACAACGCAACGGCAAACTCAGGTCAGAGTGAATTCCCATTCACAAAGAGACAACACAACAGCAAACTCAGGTCAGAGTGAAACCCCATTCACAACGAGACAACACAACAGCAAACTCAGGTCAGAGTGCAACCCCATTCACAACGAGACAACACAACAGCAAACTCAGGTAAGAGTGAAACCCCATTCACAACGAGACAACACAACAGCAAACTCAGGTCAGAGTGAAACCCCACTCACAACGACACAACACAACAGCAAACTCAGGTCAGAGTGAAACCCCATTCACAATGAAACAACAAAACAGCAAACCATTCTCAGAGTGAAACCCCATTCACAGTGAAACAACACAACAGCAAACTCAGGTCAGAGTGAAACACCATTCACAATGAGACAACACAACAGCAAACGCAGGTCAGAGTGAAACACCATTCACAATGAGACAACACAACAGCAATCTCAGGTCAGAGTGAAACCCCACTCGCAATGAGACAACACAACAGCAAACTCAGGTCAGAGTGAAACCCCATTCACAACGAGGCAACACAACAGCAAACTCAGGTCAGAGTAAAACCCCATTCACAATGAGACAACACAACAGCAAAGTCAGGTCAGAGGGAAACCCCAATCACAACGAGACAACACAACAGCAAACTCAGGTCAGAGTGAAACCCCATTCACAACGACACAACACAACAGCAAACTCAGGTCAGAGTGAAACCCCATTGACAACGAGACAACACAACAGCAAATTCAGGTCACAGTGAAACCCCATTCACAATGAGACAACACAACAGCAAACTCAGGTCAGAGTGAAACCCCATTCACAACGAGACAACACAACAGCAAACTCAGGTCAGAGTGAAACCCCATTCACAACGAGTCAACACAACAGCAAACTCAGGTCAGACTGAAAACCCATTCACAACGAGACAACTCAACAGCAAACTCAGGTCAGAGTGAAAACCCATTCACAACGAGACAACTCAAAAGCAAACTCAGGTCAGAGTGAAAACCCATTCACAACGAGACAACACAACAGCAAACTCAGGTCAGAGTGAAACCCCATTCACAATGAGACAACACAACAGCAAACTCAGGTCACAGTGAAACCCCATTCACAACGAGACAACACAACAGCGAACTCAGGTCAGAGTGAAACCCCATTCACAACGAGAGAACACAACTGCAAACACAGGTCAGAGTGAAACCCCATTCACAACGAGACAACACAACAGCGAACTCAGGTCAGAGTGGAACCCCATTCACAACGAGAGAACACAACTGCAAACTCAGGTCAGAGTGAAACCCCATTCACAATGAGACAACACAACAGCAAACTCAGGTCAGAGTGAAACCCCATTCACAAGGAGACCACACAACAGCAAACTCAGGTCAGAGTGAAACCCCATTCACAACGAGACAACACAACAGCAAACTCAGGTCACATTGAAATCCCATTCACAATGAGACAACACAACAGCAAACTCAGGTCAGAGTGAAACCCCATTCAAAACGAGACAACAGAAGAGCAAACTCAGGTCAGAGTGAAATCCTATTCACAATGAGACAACACAACAGGAAACTCAGGTCAGAGTGAAACCCCATTCAAAACGAGACAACACAACAGCAAACTCAGGTCACAGTGAAACCCCATTCACAACGAGACACCAAAACAGCAAACTCAGGTCAGAGTGAAACCCCATTCACAATGAGACAACAAAACAGCAAACTCAGGTCAGAGTGAAACCCCATTCACAGCGAGACAACACAACAGCAAACTCAGGTCAGAGTGAAACCCCATTCACAAAGAGACAATACAACACCAAACTCAGGTCAGAGTGAAACCCCATTCACAACGAGACAACACAACAGCAAACTCAAGTCAGAGTGAAACCCCATTCAAAACGAGACAACACAACAGCAAACTCAGGTCAGAGTGCAAACCCATTCACAACGAGACAACACAACAGCAAACACAGGTCAGAGTGAAACCCCATTCACAACGCGACAACACAACTGCAAACTCAGGTCAGAGTGAAACCCCATTCACAACGAGACAACACAACAGCAAACTCAGATCAGAGTGAAACCCCGTTCACAAGAGACAACACAACAGCAAACTCAGGTCAGAGTGAAACCCCATTCACAATGAGACAACACAACTGCAAACTCAAGTCAGAGTGAAACCCCATTCACAACGAGCCAACACAACATTAAACTCAGGTCAGAGTGAAACCCCGTTCACAAGAGACAACACAACAGCAGACTCAGGTCAGAGTGAAACCCCATTCGCAACGAGACAACACAACAGAAAACTCAGGTCAGATTGAAACCCCGTTCACAAGAGACAACACAACTGCAAACTCAGGTCAGAGTGAAACCCCACTCACAACGACACAACACAACTGCAAACTCAGGTCAGAGTGAAATCCCATTCACAATGAGACAACACAACAGCAAACTCAGGTCAGAGTGAAACCCCATTCAAAACGAGACAACAGAAGAGCAAACTCAGGTCAGAGTGAAACCCCATTCACAGTGAGACAACACAACAGCAAACTCAGGTCAGAGTGAATCCCCATTCACAACGAGAAAACGCAACGGCAAACTCAGGTCAGAGTGAAACCCCATTCACAATGAGACAACACAACTGCAAACTCAAGTCAGAGTGAAACCCCATTCACAACGAGCCAACACAATAGAAAACTCAGGTCAGTGTGAAACCCCGTTCACAAGAGACAACACAACAGCAGACTCAGGTCAGAGTGAAACCCCATTCGCAACGAGACAACACAACAGAAAACTCAGGTCAGAGTGAAACCCCGTTCACAAGAGACAACACAACTGCAAACTCAGGTCAGAGTGAAACCCCACTCACAACGACACAACACAACTGCAAACTCAGGTCAGAGTGAAATCCCATTCACAATGAGACAACACAACAGCAAACTCAGGTCAGAGTGAAACCCCATTCAAAACGAGACAACAGAAGAGCAAACTCAGGTCAGAGTGAAACCCCATTCACAGTGAGACAACACAACAGCAAACTCAGGTCAGAGTGAATCACCATTCACAACGAGAAAACGCAACGGCAAACTCAGGTCAGAGTGAAACCCCATTCACAATGAGACAACGCAACAGCAAACTCAGGTCAGAGTGAAACCCCATTCACAACGAGACAACACAACAGCAAACTCAGGTCAGAGTGAAACCCCATTCATAACGCGACAACACAACAGCAAACTCAGGACAGAGTGAAACCCCATTCACAACGAGAGAACACAACAGCAAACTCAGGTCACAGTGAAACCCCATTCAAAACGAGACAAAAGAACAGCAAAATCAGGTCACATTGAAACGCCATTCACAACGAGACAACACAACAGCAAACTCAGGTCAGAGTGAAACCCCATTCACAACGAGACAACACAACAGCAAACTCAGGTCAGAGTGAAACCCATTCACATCGAGACAACACAACAGCAAACTCAGGTCAGAGTGAAACCCCATTCAAAACGAGACAACACAACAGCAAACTCAGGTCACAGTGAAACCCCATTCACAACGAGACACCAAAACAGCAAACTCAGGTCAGAGTGAAACCCCATTCACAATGAGACAACAAAACAGCAAACTCAGGTCAGAGTGAAACCCCATTCACAACGAGACAACACAACAGCAAACTCAGGTCAGAGTGAAACCCTATTCACAAAGAGACAATACAACACCAAACTCAGGTCAGAGTGAAACCCCATTCACAGCGAGACAACACAACAGCAAACTCAGGTCAGAGTGAAACCCCATTCACAACGAGAAAACACAACAGCAAACTCACTTCAGAGTGAAACCCCATTCACAATGAAACACCACAACAGCAAACTCAGGTCACATTGAAACCCCATTGACAAAGAAACAACACAACAGCAAACTCAGGTCAGAGTGAAACCCCATTCACAGTGAGACAACACAACAGCAAACTGAGGTCAGAGTGAAACCCCATTCAAAACGAGACAACACAACAGCAAACTCAGGTCAGAGTGCAAACCCATTCAGAACGTGACAACACAACAGCAAACTCAGGTCAGAGTGAAACCGCATTCACAACGAGACAACACAACAGCAAACTCAGGTCAGAGTGAAACCCCATTCACGAGACAACACAACAGCAAAGACAGGTCAGAGTGAAATCCCATTCACAACGCGACAACACAACTGCAAACTCAGGTCAGAGTGAAACCCCATTCACAACGAGACAACACAACAGCAAAGTCAGGTCAGAGTGGAACCCCATTCACAACGAGACAACACAACAGCAAACTCATGTCAGAGTGAAACCCCATTCACAACGAGACAACACAACAGAAAACTCAGGTCAGAGTGAAACCCCGTTCACAAGAGACAACACAACAGCAAACTCAGGTCAGAGTAAAACCCCATCCACAGTGAGACAACACAACAACAAACTCAAGTCAGAGTGAAACCCCATTCACAACGAGACAACACAACAGCAAACTGAGGTCACAGTGAAACCCCATTCACAACGAGACAACACAACTGCAAACTCAGGTCAGAGTGAAACCCCATACACAAAGAGACAACACAACAGCAAACTCAGGTCAGAGTGAAACCCCATTCACAACGAGACAACACAACAGCAAACTCAGGTCAGAGTGCAACCCCATTCACAACGAGACAACACAACAGCAAACTCAGGTCAGAGTGAAACCCCATTCACAACGAGACAACACAACAGCAAACTCAAGTCAGAGTGAAACCCCACTCACAACGACACAACACAACTGCAAACTCAGGTCAGAGTGAAATCCCATTCACAATGAGACAACACAACCGCAAACTCAGGTCAGAGTGAAACCCCATTAACAAAGAAACAACACAACAGCAAACTGAGGTCAGAGTGAAACCCCATTCACAACAAGACAACACAACAGCAAACTCCGGTCAGAGTGAAACCCCATTCACAACGAGACAACACAACAGCAAACTCAGTTCAGAGTGAAACCCCATTCACAACGAGACAACTCAACAGCAAACTCAGGTCAGAGTGAATCCCCATTCACAACGAGACAACGCAACGGCAAACTCAGGTCAGAGTGAATTCCCATTCACAAAGAGACAACACAACAGCAAACTCAGGTCAGAGTGAAACCCCATTCACAACGAGACAACACAACAGCAAACTCAGGTCAGAGTGCAACCCCATTCACAACGAGACAACACAACAGCAAACTCAGGTAAGAGTGAAACCCCATTCACAACGAGACAACACAACAGCAAACTCAGGTCAGAGTGAAACCCCACTCACAACGACACAACACAACAGCAAACTCAGGTCAGAGTGAAACCCCATTCACAACGAGACAACAGAAAAGAAAACTCAGGTCAGAGTGAAACCCCGTTCACAAGAGACAACACAACAGCAAACTCAGGTCAGAGTGAAACCCCATCCACAGTGAGACAACACAACAGCAAACTCAAGTCAGAGTGAAACCCCATTCACAACGAGACAACACAACAGCAAACTGAGGTCACAGTGAAACCCCATTCACAACGAGACAACACAACTGCAAACTCAGGTCAGAGTGAAACCCCATTCACAAAGAGACAACACAACAGCAAACTCAGGTCAGAGTGAAACCCCATTCACAACGAGACAACACAACAGCAAACTCAGGTCAGAGTGCAACCCCATTCACAACGAGACAACACAACAGCAAACTCAGGTCAGAGTGAAACCCCATTCACAACGAGACAACACAACAGCAAACTCAAGTCAGAGTGAAACCCCACTCACAACGACACAACACAACTGCAAACTCAGGTCAGAGTGAAATCCCATTCACAAAGAAACAACACAACAGCAAACTGAGGTCAGAGTGAAACCCCATTCACAACGAGAGAACACAACAGCAAACTCAGGTCACAGTGAAACCCCATTCAAAACGAGACAACAGAACAGCAAAATCAGGTCACATTGAAACGCCATTCACAACGAGACAACACAACAGCAAACTCAGGTCAGAGTGAAACCCCATTCACAACGAGACAACGCAACAGCAAACTCAGGTCAGAGTGAAACCCCATTCACATCGAGACAACACAACAGCAAACTCAGGTCAGAGTGAAACCCCATTCAAAACGAGACAACACAACAGCAAACTCAGGTCAGAGTGAAACCCCATTCACAACGAGACAACACAACAGCAAACTCAGTTCAGAGTGCAACCCCATTCACAACGAGACAACTCAACAGCAAACTCAGGTCAGAGTGAAACCCCATTCACAACGAGACAACACAACAGCAAACTCAGGTCAGAGTGCAAACCCATTCACAACGAGACAACACAACAGCAAACACAGGTCAGAGTGAAACCCTATTCACAACGCGACAACACAACTGCAAACTCAGGTCAGAGTGAAACCCCATTCACAACGAGACAACACAACAGCAAACTCAGATCAGAGTGAAACCCCGTTCACAAGAGACAACACAACAGCAAACTCAGGTCAGAGTGAAACCCCATTCACAATGAGACAACACAACTGCAAACTCAAGTCAGAGTGAAACCCCATTCACAACGAGACAACACAACAGAAAACTCAGGTCAGAGTGAAACCCTGTTCACAAGAGACAACACAACAGCAGACTCAGGTCAGAGTGAAACCCCATTCACAACGAGACAACACAACAGAAAACTCAGGTCAGAGTGAAACCCCGTTCACAAGAGACAACACAACAGCAAACTCAGGTCAGAGTGAAACCCCATCCACAGTGAGACAACACAACAGCAAACTCAAGTCAGAGTGAAACCCCATTCACAACGAGACAACACAACAGCAAACTGAGGTCACAGTGAAACCCCATTCACAACGAGACAACACAACTGGAAACTCAGGTCAGAGTGAAACCCCATTCACAAAGAGACAACACAACAGCAAACTCAGGTCAGAGTGAAACCCCATTCACAACGAGACAACACAACAGCAAACTCAGGTCAGAGTGAAACCCCATTCACAACGAGACAACACAACAGCAAACTCAGGTCAGAGTGAAACCCCATTCACAACGAGACAACACAACAGCAAACTCAAGTCAGAGTGAAACCCCACTCACAACGACACAACACAACTGCAAACTCAGGTCAGAGTGAAATCCCATTCACAATGAGACAACACAACAGCAAACTCAGGTCAGAGTGAAACCCCATTCACAAAGAAACAACACAACAGCAAACTGAGGTCAGAGTGAAAACCCATTCACAACGAGACAACACAACAGCAAACTCAGGTCAGAGTTAAACCCCATTCACAACGAGACAACTCAACAGCAAACTCAGGTCAGAGTGAATCCCCATTCACAACGAGACAACGCAACGGCAAACTCAGGTCAGAGTGACACCCCATTCACAAAGAGACAACACAACAGCAAACTCAGGTCAGAGTGAAACCCCATTCACAACGAGACAACACAACAGCAAACACAGGTCAGAGTGCAACCCCATTCACAACGAGAGAACACAACAGCAAACTCAGGTCAGAGTGAAACCCCATTCACAACGAGACAACACAACAGCAAACTCAGGTCAGAGTGAAACCCCACTCACAACGACACAACACAACTGCAAACTCAGGTCAGAGTGAAACCCCATTGACAATGAGACAACACAACAGCAAACTCAGGTGAGAGTGAATCCCCATTCACAACCGGACAACACAACTGCAAAGTCAGGTCAGAGTGAAACCCCATTCACAACGAAACAATACAACAGCAAAATCAGGTCAGAGTGAAACCCCATTCACAAGGAGACAACACAACAGCAAACTCAGGTCAGTGTGAAACCCCATTCACAACGAGACAACACAACAGCAAATTCAGGTCACAGTGAAACCCCATTCACAACGAGACAACACAACAGCAAACTCAGGTCAGAGTGAAACCCCATTCACAATGAAACAACACAACAGCAATCCATGGTCAGAGTGAAACCCCATTCACAATGAAACAACACAACAGCAAACTCAGGTCAGAGTGAAACCCCATTCACAATGAGGCAACACAACAGCAAACTCAGGTCAGAGTGAAACGCCAATCACAACGAGACAACACAACAGCAAACTCAGGTCAGAGTGAAACCCCGTTCACGAGACAACACAACAGCAAACTCAGGTCAGAGTTAAACCCCATTCACAACGAGACAACACAACAGCAAACTCAGGTCAGAGTGAAACCCCATTCACAACGAGACAACACAACAGCAAACTCAGGTCAGAGTGAAACCCCATTCACAACGAGACAACACAACAGCAAATTCAGGTCACAGTGAAACCCCATTCACAACGAGACAACACAACAGCAAACTCAGGTCAGACTGAAAACCCATTCACAACGAGACAACACAACTGGAAACTCAGGTCAGAGTGAAAACTCATTCACAACGAGACAACTGAACAGCAAACTCAGGTCAGAGTGAAACCCCATTCACAACGAGACAACACAACAGCAAACTCAGGTCACAGTGAAACCCCATTCACAACGAGACAACACAACAGCGAACTCAGGTCAGAGTGAAACCCCATTCACAATGAGACAACACAACTGCAAACTCAGGTCAGAGTGAAACCCCATTCACAACGAGACAACACAACAGCGAACTCAGGTCAGAGTGAAACCCCATTCACAATGAAACAACACAACAGCAAACTCAGGTCAGAGTGAAACCCCATTCACAATGAGGCAACACAACAGCAAACTCAGGTCAGAGTGAAACGCCAATCACAACGAGACAACACAACAGCAAACTCAGGTCAGAGTGAAACCCCGTTCACGAGACAACACAACAGCAAACTCAGGTCAGAGTGAAACCCCATTCACAACGAGACAACACAACAGCAAACTCAGGTCAGAGTGAAACCCCATTCACAACGAGACAACACAACAGCAAACTCAGGTCAGAGTGAAACCCCATTCACAACGAGACAACACAACAGCAAATTCAGGTCACAGTGAAACCCCATTCACAACGAGACAACACAACAGCAAACTCAGGTCAGACTGAAAACCCATTCACAACGAGACAACACAACTGGAAACTCAGGTCAGAGTGAAAACTCATTCACAACGAGACTACTGAACAGCAAACTCAGGTCAGAGTGAAACCCCATTCACAACGAGACAACACAACAGCAAACTCAGGTCACAGTGAAACCCCATTCACAACGAGACAACACAACAGCGAACTCAGGTCAGAGTGAAACCCCATTCACAATGAGACAACACAACTGCAAACTCAGGTCAGAGTGAAACCCCATTCACAACGAGACAACACAACAGCGAACTCAGGTCAGAGTGAAACCCCATTCACAACGAGACAACACGACTGCAAACTCAGGTCAGAGTGAAACCCCATTCACAACGAGACAACACAACAGCAAACACAGGTCAGAGTGAAACCCCATTCACAAGCAGACAACACAACAGCAAACTCAGGTCAGAGTGAAACGCCATTCACAACGAGACAACACAACAGCAAACTCAGGTCAGAGTGAAACCCCATTCACAACGAGACAACAGAAGAGCAAACTCAGGTCAGAGTGAAATCCTATTCACAATGAGACAACACAACAGGAAACTCAGGTCAGAGTGAAACCCCATTCAAAACGAGACAACACAACAGCAAACTCAGGTCACAGTGAAACCCCATTCACAACGAGACACCAAAACAGCAAACTCAGGTCAGAGTGAAACCCCATTCACAATGAGACAACAAAACAGCAAACTCAGGTCAGAGTGAAACCCCATTCACAGCGAGACAACACAACAGCAAACTCAGGTCAGAGTGAAACCCCATTCACAAAGAGACAATACAACACCAAACTCAGGTCAGAGTGAAACCCCATTCACAACGAGACAACACAACAGCAAACTCAAGTCAGAGTGAAACCCCATTCAAAACGAGACAACACAACAGCAAACTCAGGTCAGAGTGCAAACCCATTCACAACGAGACAACACAACAGCAAACACAGGTCAGAGTGAAACCCCATTCACAACGCGACAACACAACTGCAAACTCAGGTCAGAGTGAAACCCCATTCACAACGAGACAACACAACAGCAAACTCAGATCAGAGTGAAACCCCGTTCACAAGAGACAACACAACAGCAAACTCAGGTCAGAGTGAAACCCCATTCACAATGAGACAACACAACTGCAAACTCAAGTCAGAGTGAAACCCCATTCACAACGAGCCAACACAACATTAAACTCAGGTCAGAGTGAAACCCCGTTCACAAGAGACAACACAACAGCAGACTCAGGTCAGAGTGAAACCCCATTCGCAACGAGACAACACAACAGAAAACTCAGGTCAGATTGAAACCCCGTTCACAAGAGACAACACAACTGCAAACTCAGGTCAGAGTGAAACCCCACTCACAACGACACAACACAACTGCAAACTCAGGTCAGAGTGAAATCCCATTCACAATGAGACAACACAACAGCAAACTCAGGTCAGAGTGAAACCCCATTCAAAACGAGACAACAGAAGAGCAAACTCAGGTCAGAGTGAAACCCCATTCACAGTGAGACAACACAACAGCAAACTCAGGTCAGAGTGAATCCCCATTCACAACGAGAAAACGCAACGGCAAACTCAGGTCAGAGTGAAACCCCATTCACAATGAGACAACACAACTGCAAACTCAAGTCAGAGTGAAACCCCATTCACAACGAGCCAACACAACAGAAAACTCAGGTCAGTGTGAAACCCCGTTCACAAGAGACAACACAACAGCAGACTCAGGTCAGAGTGAAACCCCATTCGCAACGAGACAACACAACAGAAAACTCAGGTCAGAGTGAAACCCCGTTCACAAGAGACAACACAACTGCAAACTCAGGTCAGAGTGAAACCCCACTCACAACGACACAACACAACTGCAAACTCAGGTCAGAGTGAAATCCCATTCACAATGAGACAACACAACAGCAAACTCAGGTCAGAGTGAAACCCCATTCAAAACGAGACAACAGAAGAGCAAACTCAGGTCAGAGTGAAACCCCATTCACAGTGAGACAACACAACAGCAAACTCAGGTCAGAGTGAATCACCATTCACAACGAGAAAACGCAACGGCAAACTCAGGTCAGAGTGAAACCCCATTCACAATGAGACAACGCAACAGCAAACTCAGGTCAGAGTGAAACCCCATTCACAACGAGACAACACAACAGCAAACTCAGGTCAGAGTGAAACCCCATACATAACGCGACAACACAACAGCAAACTCAGGACAGAGTGAAACCCCATTCACAACGAGAGAACACAACAGCAAACTCAGGTCACAGTGAAACCCCATTCAAAACGAGACAAAAGAACAGCAAAATCAGGTCACATTGAAACGCCATTCACAACGAGACAACACAACAGCAAACTCAGGTCAGAGTGAAACCCCATTCACAACGAGACAACACAACAGCAAACTCAGGTCAGAGTGAAACCCATTCACATCGAGACAACACAACAGCAAACTCAGGTCAGAGTGAAACCCCATTCAAAACGAGACAACACAACAGCAAACTCAGGTCACAGTGAAACCCCATTCACAACGAGACACCAAAACAGCAAACTCAGGTCAGAGTGAAACCCCATTCACAATGAGACAACAAAACAGCAAACTCAGGTCAGAGTGAAACCCCATTCACAACGAGACAACACAACAGCAAACTCAGGTCAGAGTGAAACCCTATTCACAAAGAGACAATACAACACCAAACTCAGGTCAGAGTGAAACCCCATTCACAGCGAGACAACACAACAGCAAACTCAGGTCAGAGTGAAACCCCGTTCACAAGAGACAACACAACTGCAAACTCAGGTCAGAGTGAAACCCCACTCACAACGACACAACACAACTGCAAACTCAGGTCAGAGTGAAATCCCATTCACAATGAGACAACACAACAGCAAACTCAGGTCAGAGTGAAACCCCATTCAAAACGAGACAACAGAAGAGCAAACTCAGGTCAGAGTGAAACCCCATTCACAGTGAGACAACACAACAGCAAACTCAGGTCAGAGTGAATCACCATTCACAACGAGAAAACGCAACGGCAAACTCAGGTCAGAGTGAAACCCCATTCACAATGAGACAACGCAACAGCAAACTCAGGTCAGAGTGAAACCCCATTCACAACGAGACAACACAACAGCAAACTCAGGTCAGAGTGAAACCCCATTCATAACGCGACAACACAACAGCAAACTCAGGACAGAGTGAAACCCCATTCACAACGAGAGAACACAACAGCAAACTCAGGTCACAGTGAAACCCCATTCAAAACGAGACAAAAGAACAGCAAAATCAGGTCACATTGAAACGCCATTCACAACGAGACAACACAACAGCAAACTCAGGTCAGAGTGAAACCCCATTCACAACGAGACAACACAACAGCAAACTCAGGTCAGAGTGAAACCCATTCACATCGAGACAACACAACAGCAAACTCAGGTCAGAGTGAAACCCCATTCAAAACGAGACAACACAACAGCAAACTCAGGTCACAGTGAAACCCCATTCACAACGAGACACCAAAACAGCAAACTCAGGTCAGAGTGAAACCCCATTCACAATGAGACAACAAAACAGCAAACTCAGGTCAGAGTGAAACCCCATTCACAACGAGACAACACAACAGCAAACTCAGGTCAGAGTGAAACCCTATTCACAAAGAGACAATACAACACCAAACTCAGGTCAGAGTGAAACCCCATTCACAGCGAGACAACACAACAGCAAACTCAGGTCAGAGTGAAACCCCATTCACAACGAGAAAACACAACAGCAAACTCACTTCAGAGTGAAACCCCATTCACAATGAAACACCACAACAGCAAACTCAGGTCACATTGAAACCCCATTGACAAAGAAACAACACAACAGCAAACTCAGGTCAGAGTGAAACCCCATTCACAGTGAGACAACACAACAGCAAACTGAGGTCAGAGTGAAACCCCATTCAAAACGAGACAACACAACAGCAAACTCAGGTCAGAGTGCAAACCCATTCAGAACGTGACAACACAACAGCAAACTCAGGTCAGAGTGAAACCGCATTCACAACGAGACAACACAACAGCAAACTCAGGTCAGAGTGAAACCCCATTCACGAGACAACACAACAGCAAAGACAGGTCAGAGTGAAATCCCATTCACAACGCGACAACACAACTGCAAACTCAGGTCAGAGTGAAACCCCATTCACAACGAGACAACACAACAGCAAAGTCAGGTCAGAGTGGAACCCCATTCACAACGAGACAACACAACAGCAAACTCATGTCAGAGTGAAACCCCATTCACAACGAGACAACACAACAGAAAACTCAGGTCAGAGTGAAACCCCGTTCACAAGAGACAACACAACAGCAAACTCAGGTCAGAGTAAAACCCCATCCACAGTGAGACAACACAACAACAAACTCAAGTCAGAGTGAAACCCCATTCACAACGAGACAACACAACAGCAAACTGAGGTCACAGTGAAACCCCATTCACAACGAGACAACACAACTGCAAACTCAGGTCAGAGTGAAACCCCATTCACAAAGAGACAACACAACAGCAAACTCAGGTCAGAGTGAAACCCCATTCACAACGAGACAACACAACAGCAAACTCAGGTCAGAGTGCAACCCCATTCACAACGAGACAACACAACAGCAAACTCAGGTCAGAGTGAAACCCCATTAACAACGAGACAACACAACAGCAAACTCAAGTCAGAGTGAAACCCCACTCACAACGACACAACACAACTGCAAACTCAGGTCAGAGTGAAATCCCATTCACAATGAGACAACACAACCGCAAACTCAGGTCAGAGTGAAACCCCATTAACAAAGAAACAACACAACAGCAAACTGAGGTCAGAGTGAAACCCCATTCACAACAAGACAACACAACAGCAAACTCCGGTCAGAGTGAAACCCCATTCACAACGAGACAACACAACAGCAAACTCAGTTCAGAGTGAAACCCCATTCACAACGAGACAACTCAACAGCAAACTCAGGTCAGAGTGAATCCCCATTCACAACGAGACAACGCAACGGCAAACTCAGGTCAGAGTGAATTCCCATTCACAAAGAGACAACACAACAGCAAACTCAGGTCAGAGTGAAACCCCATTCACAACGAGACAACACAACAGCAAACTCAGGTCAGAGTGCAACCCCATTCACAACGAGACAACACAACAGCAAACTCAGGTAAGAGTGAAACCCCATTCACAACGAGACAACACAACAGCAAACTCAGGTCAGAGTGAAACCCCACTCACAACGACACAACACAACAGCAAACTCAGGTCAGAGTGAAACCCCATTCACAATGAAACAACAAAACAGCAAACCATTCTCAGAGTGAAACCCCATTCACAGTGAAACAACACAACAGCAAACTCAGGTCAGAGTGAAACACCATTCACAATGAGACAACACAACAGCAAACGCAGGTCAGAGTGAAACACCATTCACAATGAGACAACACAACAGCAATCTCAGGTCAGAGTGAAACCCCACTCGCAATGAGACAACACAACAGCAAACTCAGGTCAGAGTGAAACCCCATTCACAACGAGGCAACACAACAGCAAACTCAGGTCAGAGTAAAACCCCATTCACAATGAGACAACACAACAGCAAAGTCAGGTCAGAGGGAAACCCCAATCACAACGAGACAACACAACAGCAAACTCAGGTCAGAGTGAAACCCCATTCACAACGACACAACACAACAGCAAACTCAGGTCAGAGTGAAACCCCATTGACAACGAGACAACACAACAGCAAATTCAGGTCACAGTGAAACCCCATTCACAATGAGACAACACAACAGCAAACTCAGGTCAGAGTGAAACCCCATTCACAACGAGACAACACAACAGCAAACTCAGGTCAGAGTGAAACCCCATTCACAACGAGTCAACACAACAGCAAACTCAGGTCAGACTGAAAACCCATTCACAACGAGACAACTCAACAGCAAACTCAGGTCAGAGTGAAAACCCATTCACAACGAGACAACTCAAAAGCAAACTCAGGTCAGAGTGAAAACCCATTCACAACGAGACAACACAACAGCAAACTCAGGTCAGAGTGAAACCCCATTCACAATGAGACAACACAACAGCAAACTCAGGTCACAGTGAAACCCCATTCACAACGAGACAACACAACAGCGAACTCAGGTCAGAGTGAAACCCCATTCACAACGAGAGAACACAACTGCAAACACAGGTCAGAGTGAAACCCCATTCACAACGAGACAACACAACAGCGAACTCAGGTCAGAGTGGAACCCCATTCACAACGAGAGAACACAACTGCAAACTCAGGTCAGAGTGAAACCCCATTCACAATGAGACAACACAACAGCAAACTCAGGTCAGAGTGAAACCCCATTCACAAGGAGACCACACAACAGCAAACTCAGGTCAGAGTGAAACCCCATTCACAACGAGACAACACAACAGCAAACTCAGGTCACATTGAAATCCCATTCACAATGAGACAACACAACAGCAAACTCAGGTCAGAGTGAAACCCCATTCAAAACGAGACAACAGAAGAGCAAACTCAGGTCAGAGTGAAATCCTATTCACAATGAGACAACACAACAGGAAACTCAGGTCAGAGTGAAACCCCATTCAAAACGAGACAACACAACAGCAAACTCAGGTCACAGTGAAACCCCATTCACAACGAGACACCAAAACAGCAAACTCAGGTCAGAGTGAAACCCCATTCACAATGAGACAACAAAACAGCAAACTCAGGTCAGAGTGAAACCCCATTCACAGCGAGACAACACAACAGCAAACTCAGGTCAGAGTGAAACCCCATTCACAAAGAGACAATACAACACCAAACTCAGGTCAGAGTGAAACCCCATTCACAACGAGACAACACAACAGCAAACTCAAGTCAGAGTGAAACCCCATTCAAAACGAGACAACACAACAGCAAACTCAGGTCAGAGTGCAAACCCATTCACAACGAGACAACACAACAGCAAACACAGGTCAGAGTGAAACCCCATTCACAACGCGACAACACAACTGCAAACTCAGGTCAGAGTGAAACCCCATTCACAACGAGACAACACAACAGCAAACTCAGATCAGAGTGAAACCCCGTTCACAAGAGACAACACAACAGCAAACTCAGGTCAGAGTGAAACCCCATTCACAATGAGACAACACAACTGCAAACTCAAGTCAGAGTGAAACCCCATTCACAACGAGCCAACACAACATTAAACTCAGGTCAGAGTGAAACCCCGTTCACAAGAGACAACACAACAGCAGACTCAGGTCAGAGTGAAACCCCATTCGCAACGAGACAACACAACAGAAAACTCAGGTCAGATTGAAACCCCGTTCACAAGAGACAACACAACTGCAAACTCAGGTCAGAGTGAAACCCCACTCACAACGACACAACACAACTGCAAACTCAGGTCAGAGTGAAATCCCATTCACAATGAGACAACACAACAGCAAACTCAGGTCAGAGTGAAACCCCATTCAAAACGAGACAACAGAAGAGCAAACTCAGGTCAGAGTGAAACCCCATTCACAGTGAGACAACACAACAGCAAACTCAGGTCAGAGTGAATCCCCATTCACAACGAGAAAACGCAACGGCAAACTCAGGTCAGAGTGAAACCCCATTCACAATGAGACAACACAACTGCAAACTCAAGTCAGAGTGAAACCCCATTCACAACGAGCCAACACAATAGAAAACTCAGGTCAGTGTGAAACCCCGTTCACAAGAGACAACACAACAGCAGACTCAGGTCAGAGTGAAACCCCATTCGCAACGAGACAACACAACAGAAAACTCAGGTCAGAGTGAAACCCCGTTCACAAGAGACAACACAACTGCAAACTCAGGTCAGAGTGAAACCCCACTCACAACGACACAACACAACTGCAAACTCAGGTCAGAGTGAAATCCCATTCACAATGAGACAACACAACAGCAAACTCAGGTCAGAGTGAAACCCCATTCAAAACGAGACAACAGAAGAGCAAACTCAGGTCAGAGTGAAACCCCATTCACAGTGAGACAACACAACAGCAAACTCAGGTCAGAGTGAATCACCATTCACAACGAGAAAACGCAACGGCAAACTCAGGTCAGAGTGAAACCCCATTCACAATGAGACAACGCAACAGCAAACTCAGGTCAGAGTGAAACCCCATTCACAACGAGACAACACAACAGCAAACTCAGGTCAGAGTGAAACCCCATTCATAACGCGACAACACAACAGCAAACTCAGGACAGAGTGAAACCCCATTCACAACGAGAGAACACAACAGCAAACTCAGGTCACAGTGAAACCCCATTCAAAACGAGACAAAAGAACAGCAAAATCAGGTCACATTGAAACGCCATTCACAACGAGACAACACAACAGCAAACTCAGGTCAGAGTGAAACCCCATTCACAACGAGACAACACAACAGCAAACTCAGGTCAGAGTGAAACCCATTCACATCGAGACAACACAACAGCAAACTCAGGTCAGAGTGAAACCCCATTCAAAACGAGACAACACAACAGCAAACTCAGGTCACAGTGAAACCCCATTCACAACGAGACACCAAAACAGCAAACTCAGGTCAGAGTGAAACCCCATTCACAATGAGACAACAAAACAGCAAACTCAGGTCAGAGTGAAACCCCATTCACAACGAGACAACACAACAGCAAACTCAGGTCAGAGTGAAACCCTATTCACAAAGAGACAATACAACACCAAACTCAGGTCAGAGTGAAACCCCATTCACAGCGAGACAACACAACAGCAAACTCAGGTCAGAGTGAAACCCCATTCACAACGAGAAAACACAACAGCAAACTCACTTCAGAGTGAAACCCCATTCACAATGAAACACCACAACAGCAAACTCAGGTCACATTGAAACCCCATTGACAAAGAAACAACACAACAGCAAACTCAGGTCAGAGTGAAACCCCATTCACAGTGAGACAACACAACAGCAAACTGAGGTCAGAGTGAAACCCCATTCAAAACGAGACAACACAACAGCAAACTCAGGTCAGAGTGCAAACCCATTCAGAACGTGACAACACAACAGCAAACTCAGGTCAGAGTGAAACCGCATTCACAACGAGACAACACAACAGCAAACTCAGGTCAGAGTGAAACCCCATTCACGAGACAACACAACAGCAAAGACAGGTCAGAGTGAAATCCCATTCACAACGCGACAACACAACTGCAAACTCAGGTCAGAGTGAAACCCCATTCACAACGAGACAACACAACAGCAAAGTCAGGTCAGAGTGGAACCCCATTCACAACGAGACAACACAACAGCAAACTCATGTCAGAGTGAAACCCCATTCACAACGAGACAACACAACAGAAAACTCAGGTCAGAGTGAAACCCCGTTCACAAGAGACAACACAACAGCAAACTCAGGTCAGAGTAAAACCCCATCCACAGTGAGACAACACAACAACAAACTCAAGTCAGAGTGAAACCCCATTCACAACGAGACAACACAACAGCAAACTGAGGTCACAGTGAAACCCCATTCACAACGAGACAACACAACTGCAAACTCAGGTCAGAGTGAAACCCCATACACAAAGAGACAACACAACAGCAAACTCAGGTCAGAGTGAAACCCCATTCACAACGAGACAACACAACAGCAAACTCAGGTCAGAGTGCAACCCCATTCACAACGAGACAACACAACAGCAAACTCAGGTCAGAGTGAAACCCCATTCACAACGAGACAACACAACAGCAAACTCAAGTCAGAGTGAAACCCCACTCACAACGACACAACACAACTGCAAACTCAGGTCAGAGTGAAATCCCATTCACAATGAGACAACACAACCGCAAACTCAGGTCAGAGTGAAACCCCATTAACAAAGAAACAACACAACAGCAAACTGAGGTCAGAGTGAAACCCCATTCACAACAAGACAACACAACAGCAAACTCCGGTCAGAGTGAAACCCCATTCACAACGAGACAACACAACAGCAAACTCAGTTCAGAGTGAAACCCCATTCACAACGAGACAACTCAACAGCAAACTCAGGTCAGAGTGAATCCCCATTCACAACGAGACAACGCAACGGCAAACTCAGGTCAGAGTGAATTCCCATTCACAAAGAGACAACACAACAGCAAACTCAGGTCAGAGTGAAACCCCATTCACAACGAGACAACACAACAGCAAACTCAGGTCAGAGTGCAACCCCATTCACAACGAGACAACACAACAGCAAACTCAGGTAAGAGTGAAACCCCATTCACAACGAGACAACACAACAGCAAACTCAGGTCAGAGTGAAACCCCACTCACAACGACACAACACAACAGCAAACTCAGGTCAGAGTGAAACCCCATTCACAACGAGACAACAGAAAAGAAAACTCAGGTCAGAGTGAAACCCCGTTCACAAGAGACAACACAACAGCAAACTCAGGTCAGAGTGAAACCCCATCCACAGTGAGACAACACAACAGCAAACTCAAGTCAGAGTGAAACCCCATTCACAACGAGACAACACAACAGCAAACTGAGGTCACAGTGAAACCCCATTCACAACGAGACAACACAACTGCAAACTCAGGTCAGAGTGAAACCCCATTCACAAAGAGACAACACAACAGCAAACTCAGGTCAGAGTGAAACCCCATTCACAACGAGACAACACAACAGCAAACTCAGGTCAGAGTGCAACCCCATTCACAACGAGACAACACAACAGCAAACTCAGGTCAGAGTGAAACCCCATTCACAACGAGACAACACAACAGCAAACTCAAGTCAGAGTGAAACCCCACTCACAACGACACAACACAACTGCAAACTCAGGTCAGAGTGAAATCCCATTCACAAAGAAACAACACAACAGCAAACTGAGGTCAGAGTGAAACCCCATTCACAACGAGAGAACACAACAGCAAACTCAGGTCACAGTGAAACCCCATTCAAAACGAGACAACAGAACAGCAAAATCAGGTCACATTGAAACGCCATTCACAACGAGACAACACAACAGCAAACTCAGGTCAGAGTGAAACCCCATTCACAACGAGACAACGCAACAGCAAACTCAGGTCAGAGTGAAACCCCATTCACATCGAGACAACACAACAGCAAACTCAGGTCAGAGTGAAACCCCATTCAAAACGAGACAACACAACAGCAAACTCAGGTCAGAGTGAAACCCCATTCACAACGAGACAACACAACAGCAAACTCAGTTCAGAGTGCAACCCCATTCACAACGAGACAACTCAACAGCAAACTCAGGTCAGAGTGAAACCCCATTCACAACGAGACAACACAACAGCAAACTCAGGTCAGAGTGCAAACCCATTCACAACGAGACAACACAACAGCAAACACAGGTCAGAGTGAAACCCTATTCACAACGCGACAACACAACTGCAAACTCAGGTCAGAGTGAAACCCCATTCACAACGAGACAACACAACAGCAAACTCAGATCAGAGTGAAACCCCGTTCACAAGAGACAACACAACAGCAAACTCAGGTCAGAGTGAAACCCCATTCACAATGAGACAACACAACTGCAAACTCAAGTCAGAGTGAAACCCCATTCACAACGAGACAACACAACAGAAAACTCAGGTCAGAGTGAAACCCTGTTCACAAGAGACAACACAACAGCAGACTCAGGTCAGAGTGAAACCCCATTCACAACGAGACAACACAACAGAAAACTCAGGTCAGAGTGAAACCCCGTTCACAAGAGACAACACAACAGCAAACTCAGGTCAGAGTGAAACCCCATCCACAGTGAGACAACACAACAGCAAACTCAAGTCAGAGTGAAACCCCATTCACAACGAGACAACACAACAGCAAACTGAGGTCACAGTGAAACCCCATTCACAACGAGACAACACAACTGGAAACTCAGGTCAGAGTGAAACCCCATTCACAAAGAGACAACACAACAGCAAACTCAGGTCAGAGTGAAACCCCATTCACAACGAGACAACACAACAGCAAACTCAGGTCAGAGTGAAACCCCATTCACAACGAGACAACACAACAGCAAACTCAGGTCAGAGTGAAACCCCATTCACAACGAGACAACACAACAGCAAACTCAAGTCAGAGTGAAACCCCACTCACAACGACACAACACAACTGCAAACTCAGGTCAGAGTGAAATCCCATTCACAATGAGACAACACAACAGCAAACTCAGGTCAGAGTGAAACCCCATTCACAAAGAAACAACACAACAGCAAACTGAGGTCAGAGTGAAAACCCATTCACAACGAGACAACACAACAGCAAACTCAGGTCAGAGTTAAACCCCATTCACAACGAGACAACTCAACAGCAAACTCAGGTCAGAGTGAATCCCCATTCACAACGAGACAACGCAACGGCAAACTCAGGTCAGAGTGACACCCCATTCACAAAGAGACAACACAACAGCAAACTCAGGTCAGAGTGAAACCCCATTCACAACGAGACAACACAACAGCAAACACAGGTCAGAGTGCAACCCCATTCACAACGAGAGAACACAACAGCAAACTCAGGTCAGAGTGAAACCCCATTCACAACGAGACAACACAACAGCAAACTCAGGTCAGAGTGAAACCCCACTCACAACGACACAACACAACTGCAAACTCAGGTCAGAGTGAAACCCCATTGACAATGAGACAACACAACAGCAAACTCAGGTGAGAGTGAATCCCCATTCACAACCGGACAACACAACTGCAAAGTCAGGTCAGAGTGAAACCCCATTCACAACGAAACAATACAACAGCAAAATCAGGTCAGAGTGAAACCCCATTCACAAGGAGACAACACAACAGCAAACTCAGGTCAGTGTGAAACCCCATTCACAACGAGACAACACAACAGCAAATTCAGGTCACAGTGAAACCCCATTCACAACGAGACAACACAACAGCAAACTCAGGTCAGAGTGAAACCCCATTCACAATGAAACAACACAACAGCAATCCATGGTCAGAGTGAAACCCCATTCACAATGAAACAACACAACAGCAAACTCAGGTCAGAGTGAAACCCCATTCACAATGAGGCAACACAACAGCAAACTCAGGTCAGAGTGAAACGCCAATCACAACGAGACAACACAACAGCAAACTCAGGTCAGAGTGAAACCCCGTTCACGAGACAACACAACAGCAAACTCAGGTCAGAGTTAAACCCCATTCACAACGAGACAACACAACAGCAAACTCAGGTCAGAGTGAAACCCCATTCACAACGAGACAACACAACAGCAAACTCAGGTCAGAGTGAAACCCCATTCACAACGAGACAACACAACAGCAAATTCAGGTCACAGTGAAACCCCATTCACAACGAGACAACACAACAGCAAACTCAGGTCAGACTGAAAACCCATTCACAACGAGACAACACAACTGGAAACTCAGGTCAGAGTGAAAACTCATTCACAACGAGACAACTGAACAGCAAACTCAGGTCAGAGTGAAACCCCATTCACAACGAGACAACACAACAGCAAACTCAGGTCACAGTGAAACCCCATTCACAACGAGACAACACAACAGCGAACTCAGGTCAGAGTGAAACCCCATTCACAATGAGACAACACAACTGCAAACTCAGGTCAGAGTGAAACCCCATTCACAACGAGACAACACAACAGCGAACTCAGGTCAGAGTGAAACCCCATTCACAATGAAACAACACAACAGCAAACTCAGGTCAGAGTGAAACCCCATTCACAATGAGGCAACACAACAGCAAACTCAGGTCAGAGTGAAACGCCAATCACAACGAGACAACACAACAGCAAACTCAGGTCAGAGTGAAACCCCGTTCACGAGACAACACAACAGCAAACTCAGGTCAGAGTGAAACCCCATTCACAACGAGACAACACAACAGCAAACTCAGGTCAGAGTGAAACCCCATTCACAACGAGACAACACAACAGCAAACTCAGGTCAGAGTGAAACCCCATTCACAACGAGACAACACAACAGCAAATTCAGGTCACAGTGAAACCCCATTCACAACGAGACAACACAACAGCAAACTCAGGTCAGACTGAAAACCCATTCACAACGAGACAACACAACTGGAAACTCAGGTCAGAGTGAAAACTCATTCACAACGAGACTACTGAACAGCAAACTCAGGTCAGAGTGAAACCCCATTCACAACGAGACAACACAACAGCAAACTCAGGTCACAGTGAAACCCCATTCACAACGAGACAACACAACAGCGAACTCAGGTCAGAGTGAAACCCCATTCACAATGAGACAACACAACTGCAAACTCAGGTCAGAGTGAAACCCCATTCACAACGAGACAACACAACAGCGAACTCAGGTCAGAGTGAAACCCCATTCACAACGAGACAACACGACTGCAAACTCAGGTCAGAGTGAAACCCCATTCACAACGAGACAACACAACAGCAAACACAGGTCAGAGTGAAACCCCATTCACAAGCAGACAACACAACAGCAAACTCAGGTCAGAGTGAAACGCCATTCACAACGAGACAACACAACAGCAAACTCAGGTCAGAGTGAAACCCCATTCACAACGAGACAACAGAAGAGCAAACTCAGGTCAGAGTGAAATCCTATTCACAATGAGACAACACAACAGGAAACTCAGGTCAGAGTGAAACCCCATTCAAAACGAGACAACACAACAGCAAACTCAGGTCACAGTGAAACCCCATTCACAACGAGACACCAAAACAGCAAACTCAGGTCAGAGTGAAACCCCATTCACAATGAGACAACAAAACAGCAAACTCAGGTCAGAGTGAAACCCCATTCACAGCGAGACAACACAACAGCAAACTCAGGTCAGAGTGAAACCCCATTCACAAAGAGACAATACAACACCAAACTCAGGTCAGAGTGAAACCCCATTCACAACGAGACAACACAACAGCAAACTCAAGTCAGAGTGAAACCCCATTCAAAACGAGACAACACAACAGCAAACTCAGGTCAGAGTGCAAACCCATTCACAACGAGACAACACAACAGCAAACACAGGTCAGAGTGAAACCCCATTCACAACGCGACAACACAACTGCAAACTCAGGTCAGAGTGAAACCCCATTCACAACGAGACAACACAACAGCAAACTCAGATCAGAGTGAAACCCCGTTCACAAGAGACAACACAACAGCAAACTCAGGTCAGAGTGAAACCCCATTCACAATGAGACAACACAACTGCAAACTCAAGTCAGAGTGAAACCCCATTCACAACGAGCCAACACAACATTAAACTCAGGTCAGAGTGAAACCCCGTTCACAAGAGACAACACAACAGCAGACTCAGGTCAGAGTGAAACCCCATTCGCAACGAGACAACACAACAGAAAACTCAGGTCAGATTGAAACCCCGTTCACAAGAGACAACACAACTGCAAACTCAGGTCAGAGTGAAACCCCACTCACAACGACACAACACAACTGCAAACTCAGGTCAGAGTGAAATCCCATTCACAATGAGACAACACAACAGCAAACTCAGGTCAGAGTGAAACCCCATTCAAAACGAGACAACAGAAGAGCAAACTCAGGTCAGAGTGAAACCCCATTCACAGTGAGACAACACAACAGCAAACTCAGGTCAGAGTGAATCCCCATTCACAACGAGAAAACGCAACGGCAAACTCAGGTCAGAGTGAAACCCCATTCACAATGAGACAACACAACTGCAAACTCAAGTCAGAGTGAAACCCCATTCACAACGAGCCAACACAACAGAAAACTCAGGTCAGTGTGAAACCCCGTTCACAAGAGACAACACAACAGCAGACTCAGGTCAGAGTGAAACCCCATTCGCAACGAGACAACACAACAGAAAACTCAGGTCAGAGTGAAACCCCGTTCACAAGAGACAACACAACTGCAAACTCAGGTCAGAGTGAAACCCCACTCACAACGACACAACACAACTGCAAACTCAGGTCAGAGTGAAATCCCATTCACAATGAGACAACACAACAGCAAACTCAGGTCAGAGTGAAACCCCATTCAAAACGAGACAACAGAAGAGCAAACTCAGGTCAGAGTGAAACCCCATTCACAGTGAGACAACACAACAGCAAACTCAGGTCAGAGTGAATCACCATTCACAACGAGAAAACGCAACGGCAAACTCAGGTCAGAGTGAAACCCCATTCACAATGAGACAACGCAACAGCAAACTCAGGTCAGAGTGAAACCCCATTCACAACGAGACAACACAACAGCAAACTCAGGTCAGAGTGAAACCCCATACATAACGCGACAACACAACAGCAAACTCAGGACAGAGTGAAACCCCATTCACAACGAGAGAACACAACAGCAAACTCAGGTCACAGTGAAACCCCATTCAAAACGAGACAAAAGAACAGCAAAATCAGGTCACATTGAAACGCCATTCACAACGAGACAACACAACAGCAAACTCAGGTCAGAGTGAAACCCCATTCACAACGAGACAACACAACAGCAAACTCAGGTCAGAGTGAAACCCATTCACATCGAGACAACACAACAGCAAACTCAGGTCAGAGTGAAACCCCATTCAAAACGAGACAACACAACAGCAAACTCAGGTCACAGTGAAACCCCATTCACAACGAGACACCAAAACAGCAAACTCAGGTCAGAGTGAAACCCCATTCACAATGAGACAACAAAACAGCAAACTCAGGTCAGAGTGAAACCCCATTCACAACGAGACAACACAACAGCAAACTCAGGTCAGAGTGAAACCCTATTCACAAAGAGACAATACAACACCAAACTCAGGTCAGAGTGAAACCCCATTCACAGCGAGACAACACAACAGCAAACTCAGGTCAGAGTGAAACCCCATTCACAACGAGAAAACACAACAGCAAACTCACTTCAGAGTGAAACCCCATTCACAATGAAACACCACAACAGCAAACTCAGGTCACATTGAAACCCCATTGACAAAGAAACAACACAACAGCAAACTCAGGTCAGAGTGAAACCCCATTCACAGTGAGACAACACAACAGCAAACTGAGGTCAGAGTGAAACCCCATTCAAAACGAGACAACACAACAGCAAACTCAGGTCAGAGTGCAAACCCATTCAGAACGTGACAACACAACAGCAAACTCAGGTCAGAGTGAAACCGCATTCACAACGAGACAACACAACAGCAAACTCAGGTCAGAGTGAAACCCCATTCACGAGACAACACAACAGCAAAGACAGGTCAGAGTGAAATCCCATTCACAACGCGACAACACAACTGCAAACTCAGGTCAGAGTGAAACCCCATTCACAACGAGACAACACAACAGCAAAGTCAGGTCAGAGTGGAACCCCATTCACAACGAGACAACACAACAGCAAACTCATGTCAGAGTGAAACCCCATTCACAACGAGACAACACAACAGAAAACTCAGGTCAGAGTGAAACCCCGTTCACAAGAGACAACACAACAGCAAACTCAGGTCAGAGTAAAACCCCATCCACAGTGAGACAACACAACAACAAACTCAAGTCAGAGTGAAACCCCATTCACAACGAGACAACACAACAGCAAACTGAGGTCACAGTGAAACCCCATTCACAACGAGACAACACAACTGCAAACTCAGGTCAGAGTGAAACCCCATACACAAAGAGACAACACAACAGCAAACTCAGGTCAGAGTGAAACCCCATTCACAACGAGACAACACAACAGCAAACTCAGGTCAGAGTGCAACCCCATTCACAACGAGACAACACAACAGCAAACTCAGGTCAGAGTGAAACCCCATTCACAACGAGACAACACAACAGCAAACTCAAGTCAGAGTGAAACCCCACTCACAACGACACAACACAACTGCAAACTCAGGTCAGAGTGAAATCCCATTCACAATGAGACAACACAACCGCAAACTCAGGTCAGAGTGAAACCCCATTAACAAAGAAACAACACAACAGCAAACTGAGGTCAGAGTGAAACCCCATTCACAACAAGACAACACAACAGCAAACTCCGGTCAGAGTGAAACCCCATTCACAACGAGACAACACAACAGCAAACTCAGTTCAGAGTGAAACCCCATTCACAACGAGACAACTCAACAGCAAACTCAGGTCAGAGTGAATCCCCATTCACAACGAGACAACGCAACGGCAAACTCAGGTCAGAGTGAATTCCCATTCACAAAGAGACAACACAACAGCAAACTCAGGTCAGAGTGAAACCCCATTCACAACGAGACAACACAACAGCAAACTCAGGTCAGAGTGCAACCCCATTCACAACGAGACAACACAACAGCAAACTCAGGTAAGAGTGAAACCCCATTCACAACGAGACAACACAACAGCAAACTCAGGTCAGAGTGAAACCCCACTCACAACGACACAACACAACAGCAAACTCAGGTCAGAGTGAAACCCCATTCACAACGAGACAACAGAAAAGAAAACTCAGGTCAGAGTGAAACCCCGTTCACAAGAGACAACACAACAGCAAACTCAGGTCAGAGTGAAACCCCATCCACAGTGAGACAACACAACAGCAAACTCAAGTCAGAGTGAAACCCCATTCACAACGAGACAACACAACAGCAAACTGAGGTCACAGTGAAACCCCATTCACAACGAGACAACACAACTGCAAACTCAGGTCAGAGTGAAACCCCATTCACAAAGAGACAACACAACAGCAAACTCAGGTCAGAGTGAAACCCCATTCACAACGAGACAACACAACAGCAAACTCAGGTCAGAGTGCAACCCCATTCACAACGAGACAACACAACAGCAAACTCAGGTCAGAGTGAAACCCCATTCACAACGAGACAACACAACAGCAAACTCAAGTCAGAGTGAAACCCCACTCACAACGACACAACACAACTGCAAACTCAGGTCAGAGTGAAATCCCATTCACAAAGAAACAACACAACAGCAAACTGAGGTCAGAGTGAAACCCCATTCACAACGAGAGAACACAACAGCAAACTCAGGTCACAGTGAAACCCCATTCAAAACGAGACAACAGAACAGCAAAATCAGGTCACATTGAAACGCCATTCACAACGAGACAACACAACAGCAAACTCAGGTCAGAGTGAAACCCCATTCACAACGAGACAACGCAACAGCAAACTCAGGTCAGAGTGAAACCCCATTCACATCGAGACAACACAACAGCAAACTCAGGTCAGAGTGAAACCCCATTCAAAACGAGACAACACAACAGCAAACTCAGGTCAGAGTGAAACCCCATTCACAACGAGACAACACAACAGCAAACTCAGTTCAGAGTGCAACCCCATTCACAACGAGACAACTCAACAGCAAACTCAGGTCAGAGTGAAACCCCATTCACAACGAGACAACACAACAGCAAACTCAGGTCAGAGTGCAAACCCATTCACAACGAGACAACACAACAGCAAACACAGGTCAGAGTGAAACCCTATTCACAACGCGACAACACAACTGCAAACTCAGGTCAGAGTGAAACCCCATTCACAACGAGACAACACAACAGCAAACTCAGATCAGAGTGAAACCCCGTTCACAAGAGACAACACAACAGCAAACTCAGGTCAGAGTGAAACCCCATTCACAATGAGACAACACAACTGCAAACTCAAGTCAGAGTGAAACCCCATTCACAACGAGACAACACAACAGAAAACTCAGGTCAGAGTGAAACCCTGTTCACAAGAGACAACACAACAGCAGACTCAGGTCAGAGTGAAACCCCATTCACAACGAGACAACACAACAGAAAACTCAGGTCAGAGTGAAACCCCGTTCACAAGAGACAACACAACAGCAAACTCAGGTCAGAGTGAAACCCCATCCACAGTGAGACAACACAACAGCAAACTCAAGTCAGAGTGAAACCCCATTCACAACGAGACAACACAACAGCAAACTGAGGTCACAGTGAAACCCCATTCACAACGAGACAACACAACTGGAAACTCAGGTCAGAGTGAAACCCCATTCACAAAGAGACAACACAACAGCAAACTCAGGTCAGAGTGAAACCCCATTCACAACGAGACAACACAACAGCAAACTCAGGTCAGAGTGAAACCCCATTCACAACGAGACAACACAACAGCAAACTCAGGTCAGAGTGAAACCCCATTCACAACGAGACAACACAACAGCAAACTCAAGTCAGAGTGAAACCCCACTCACAACGACACAACACAACTGCAAACTCAGGTCAGAGTGAAATCCCATTCACAATGAGACAACACAACAGCAAACTCAGGTCAGAGTGAAACCCCATTCACAAAGAAACAACACAACAGCAAACTGAGGTCAGAGTGAAAACCCATTCACAACGAGACAACACAACAGCAAACTCAGGTCAGAGTTAAACCCCATTCACAACGAGACAACTCAACAGCAAACTCAGGTCAGAGTGAATCCCCATTCACAACGAGACAACGCAACGGCAAACTCAGGTCAGAGTGACACCCCATTCACAAAGAGACAACACAACAGCAAACTCAGGTCAGAGTGAAACCCCATTCACAACGAGACAACACAACAGCAAACACAGGTCAGAGTGCAACCCCATTCACAACGAGAGAACACAACAGCAAACTCAGGTCAGAGTGAAACCCCATTCACAACGAGACAACACAACAGCAAACTCAGGTCAGAGTGAAACCCCACTCACAACGACACAACACAACTGCAAACTCAGGTCAGAGTGAAACCCCATTGACAATGAGACAACACAACAGCAAACTCAGGTGAGAGTGAATCCCCATTCACAACCGGACAACACAACTGCAAAGTCAGGTCAGAGTGAAACCCCATTCACAACGAAACAATACAACAGCAAAATCAGGTCAGAGTGAAACCCCATTCACAAGGAGACAACACAACAGCAAACTCAGGTCAGTGTGAAACCCCATTCACAACGAGACAACACAACAGCAAATTCAGGTCACAGTGAAACCCCATTCACAACGAGACAACACAACAGCAAACTCAGGTCAGAGTGAAACCCCATTCACAATGAAACAACACAACAGCAATCCATGGTCAGAGTGAAACCCCATTCACAATGAAACAACACAACAGCAAACTCAGGTCAGAGTGAAACCCCATTCACAATGAGGCAACACAACAGCAAACTCAGGTCAGAGTGAAACGCCAATCACAACGAGACAACACAACAGCAAACTCAGGTCAGAGTGAAACCCCGTTCACGAGACAACACAACAGCAAACTCAGGTCAGAGTTAAACCCCATTCACAACGAGACAACACAACAGCAAACTCAGGTCAGAGTGAAACCCCATTCACAACGAGACAACACAACAGCAAACTCAGGTCAGAGTGAAACCCCATTCACAACGAGACAACACAACAGCAAATTCAGGTCACAGTGAAACCCCATTCACAACGAGACAACACAACAGCAAACTCAGGTCAGACTGAAAACCCATTCACAACGAGACAACACAACTGGAAACTCAGGTCAGAGTGAAAACTCATTCACAACGAGACAACTGAACAGCAAACTCAGGTCAGAGTGAAACCCCATTCACAACGAGACAACACAACAGCAAACTCAGGTCACAGTGAAACCCCATTCACAACGAGACAACACAACAGCGAACTCAGGTCAGAGTGAAACCCCATTCACAATGAGACAACACAACTGCAAACTCAGGTCAGAGTGAAACCCCATTCACAACGAGACAACACAACAGCGAACTCAGGTCAGAGTGAAACCCCATTCACAATGAAACAACACAACAGCAAACTCAGGTCAGAGTGAAACCCCATTCACAATGAGGCAACACAACAGCAAACTCAGGTCAGAGTGAAACGCCAATCACAACGAGACAACACAACAGCAAACTCAGGTCAGAGTGAAACCCCGTTCACGAGACAACACAACAGCAAACTCAGGTCAGAGTGAAACCCCATTCACAACGAGACAACACAACAGCAAACTCAGGTCAGAGTGAAACCCCATTCACAACGAGACAACACAACAGCAAACTCAGGTCAGAGTGAAACCCCATTCACAACGAGACAACACAACAGCAAATTCAGGTCACAGTGAAACCCCATTCACAACGAGACAACACAACAGCAAACTCAGGTCAGACTGAAAACCCATTCACAACGAGACAACACAACTGGAAACTCAGGTCAGAGTGAAAACTCATTCACAACGAGACTACTGAACAGCAAACTCAGGTCAGAGTGAAACCCCATTCACAACGAGACAACACAACAGCAAACTCAGGTCACAGTGAAACCCCATTCACAACGAGACAACACAACAGCGAACTCAGGTCAGAGTGAAACCCCATTCACAATGAGACAACACAACTGCAAACTCAGGTCAGAGTGAAACCCCATTCACAACGAGACAACACAACAGCGAACTCAGGTCAGAGTGAAACCCCATTCACAACGAGACAACACGACTGCAAACTCAGGTCAGAGTGAAACCCCATTCACAACGAGACAACACAACAGCAAACACAGGTCAGAGTGAAACCCCATTCACAAGCAGACAACACAACAGCAAACTCAGGTCAGAGTGAAACGCCATTCACAACGAGACAACACAACAGCAAACTCAGGTCACACGGAAACCCCATTCACAACGAGACAACACAACTGCAAACTGAGGTCAGAGTGAAACCCCATTCACAATGAAACAACAAAACAGCAAACCATTCTCAGAGTGAAACCCCATTCACAGTGAAACAACACAACAGCAAACTCAGGTCAGAGTGAAACACCATTCACAATGAGACAACACAACAGCAAACGCAGGTCAGAGTGAAACACCATTCACAATGAGACAACACAACAGCAATCTCAGGTCAGAGTGAAACCCCACTCGCAATGAGACAACACAACAGCAAACTCAGGTCAGAGTGAAACCCCATTCACAACGAGGCAACACAACAGGAAACTCAGGTCAGAGTAAAACCCCATTCACAATGAGACAACACAACAGCAAAGTCAGGTCAGAGGGAAACCCCAATCACAACGAGACAACACAACAGCAAACTCAGGTCAGAGTGAAACCCCATTCACAACGACACAACACAACAGCAAACTCAGGTCAGAGTGAAACCCCATTGACAACGAGACAACACAACAGCAAATTCAGGTCACAGTGAAACCCCATTCACAATGAGACAACACAACAGCAAACTCAGGTCAGAGTGAAACCCCATTCACAACGAGACAACACAACAGCAAACTCAGGTCAGAGTGAAACCCCATTCACAACGAGTCAACACAACAGCAAACTCAGGTCAGACTGAAAACCCATTCACAACGAGACAACTCAACAGCAAACTCAGGTCAGAGTGAAAACCCATTCACAACGAGACAACTCAAAAGCAAACTCAGGTCAGAGTGAAAACCCATTCACAACGAGACAACACAACAGCAAACTCAGGTCAGAGTGAAACCCCATTCACAATGAGACAACACAACAGCAAACTCAGGTCACAGTGAAACCCCATTCACAACGAGACAACACAACAGCGAACTCAGGTCAGAGTGAAACCCCATTCACAACGAGAGAACACAACTGCAAACTCAGGTCAGAGTGAAACCCCATTCACAACGAGACAACACAACAGCGAACTCAGGTCAGAGTGGAATCCCATTCACAACGAGAGAACACAACTGCAAACTCAGGTCAGAGTGAAACCCCATTCACAATGAGACAACACAACAGCAAACTCAGGTCAGAGTGAAACCCCATTCACAAGGAGACCACACAACAGCAAACTCAGGTCAGAGTGAAACCCCATTCACAACGAGACAACACAACAGCAAACTCAGGTCACATTGAAACCCCATTCACAATGAAACAACACAACAGCAAACTCAGGTCAGAGTGAAACCCCATTCACAGTGAGACAACACAACAGCAAACACAGGTCAGAGTGAAACCCCATTCAAAACGAGACAACACAACAGCAAACTCAGGTCAGAGTGCAAACCCATTCACAACGAGACAACACAACAGCAAACACAGGTCAGAGTGAAACCCTATTCACAACGCGACAACACAACTGCAAACTCTGGTCAGAGTGAAACCCCATTCACAACGAGACAACACAACAGCAAACTCGGATCAGAGTGAAACCCCGTTCACAAGAGACAACACAACAGCAAACTCAGGTCAGAGTGAAACCCCATTCACAATGAGACAACACAACTGCAAACTCAAGTCAGAGTGAAACCCCATTCACAACGAGACAACACAACAGAAAACTCAGGTCAGAGTGAAACCCTGTTCACAAGAGACAACACAACAGCAGACTCAGGTCAGAGTGAAACCCCATTCACAACGAGACAACACAACAGAAAACTCAGGTCAGAGTGAAACCCCGTTCACAAGAGACAACACAACAGCAAACTCAGGTCAGAGTGAAACCCCATCCACAGTGAGACAACACAACAGCAAACTCAAGTCAGAGTGAAACCCCATTCACAACGAGACAACACAACAGCAAACTGAGGTCACAGTGAAACCCCATTCACAACGAGACAACACAACAGCAAATTCAGGTCACAGTGAAACCCCATTCACAACGAGACAACACAACAGCAAACTCAGGTCAGACTGAAAACCCATTCACAACGAGACAACACAACTGGAAACTCAGGTCAGAGTGAAAACTCATTCACAACGAGACAACTGAACAGCAAACTCAGGTCAGAGTGAAACCCCATTCACAACGAGACAACACAACAGCAAACTCAGGTCACAGTGAAACCCCATTCACAACGAGACAACACAACAGCGAACTCAGGTCAGAGTGAAACCCCATTCACAATGAGACAACACAACTGCAAACTCAGGTCAGAGTGAAACCCCATTCACAACGAGACAACACAACAGCGAACTCAGGTCAGAGTGAAACCCCATTCACAACGAGACAACACGACTGCAAACTCAGGTCAGAGTGAAACCCCATTCACAACGAGACAACACAACAGCAAACTGAGGTCAGAGTGAAACCCCATTCACAACAAGACAACACAACAGCAAACTCCGGTCAGAGTGAAACCCCATTCACAACGAGACAACACAACAGCAAACTCAGTTCAGAGTGAAACCCCATTCACAACGAGACAACTCAACAGCAAACTCAGGTCAGAGTGAATCCCCATTCACAACGAGACAACGCAACGGCAAACTCAGGTCAGAGTGAATTCCCATTCACAAAGAGACAACACAACAGCAAACTCAGGTCAGAGTGAAACCCCATTCACAACGAGACAACACAACAGCAAACTCAGGTCAGAGTGCAACCCCATTCACAACGAGACAACACAACAGCAAACTCAGGTAAGAGTGAAACCCCATTCACAACGAGACAACACAACAGCAAACTCAGGTCAGAGTGAAACCCCACTCACAACGACACAACACAACAGCAAACTCAGGTCAGAGTGAAACCCCATTCACAACGAGACAACAGAAAAGAAAACTCAGGTCAGAGTGAAACCCCGTTCACAAGAGACAACACAACAGCAAACTCAGGTCAGAGTGAAACCCCATCCACAGTGAGACAACACAACAGCAAACTCAAGTCAGAGTGAAACCCCATTCACAACGAGACAACACAACAGCAAACTGAGGTCACAGTGAAACCCCATTCACAACGAGACAACACAACTGCAAACTCAGGTCAGAGTGAAACCCCATTCACAAAGAGACAACACAACAGCAAACTCAGGTCAGAGTGAAACCCCATTCACAACGAGACAACACAACAGCAAACTCAGGTCAGAGTGCAACCCCATTCACAACGAGACAACACAACAGCAAACTCAGGTCAGAGTGAAACCCCATTCACAACGAGACAACACAACAGCAAACTCAAGTCAGAGTGAAACCCCACTCACAACGACACAACACAACTGCAAACTCAGGTCAGAGTGAAATCCCATTCACAAAGAAACAACACAACAGCAAACTGAGGTCAGAGTGAAACCCCATTCACAACGAGAGAACACAACAGCAAACTCAGGTCACAGTGAAACCCCATTCAAAACGAGACAACAGAACAGCAAAATCAGGTCACATTGAAACGCCATTCACAACGAGACAACACAACAGCAAACTCAGGTCAGAGTGAAACCCCATTCACAACGAGACAACGCAACAGCAAACTCAGGTCAGAGTGAAACCCCATTCACATCGAGACAACACAACAGCAAACTCAGGTCAGAGTGAAACCCCATTCAAAACGAGACAACACAACAGCAAACTCAGGTCAGAGTGAAACCCCATTCACAACGAGACAACACAACAGCAAACTCAGTTCAGAGTGCAACCCCATTCACAACGAGACAACTCAACAGCAAACTCAGGTCAGAGTGAAACCCCATTCACAACGAGACAACACAACAGCAAACTCAGGTCAGAGTGCAAACCCATTCACAACGAGACAACACAACAGCAAACACAGGTCAGAGTGAAACCCTATTCACAACGCGACAACACAACTGCAAACTCAGGTCAGAGTGAAACCCCATTCACAACGAGACAACACAACAGCAAACTCAGATCAGAGTGAAACCCCGTTCACAAGAGACAACACAACAGCAAACTCAGGTCAGAGTGAAACCCCATTCACAATGAGACAACACAACTGCAAACTCAAGTCAGAGTGAAACCCCATTCACAACGAGACAACACAACAGAAAACTCAGGTCAGAGTGAAACCCTGTTCACAAGAGACAACACAACAGCAGACTCAGGTCAGAGTGAAACCCCATTCACAACGAGACAACACAACAGAAAACTCAGGTCAGAGTGAAACCCCGTTCACAAGAGACAACACAACAGCAAACTCAGGTCAGAGTGAAACCCCATCCACAGTGAGACAACACAACAGCAAACTCAAGTCAGAGTGAAACCCCATTCACAACGAGACAACACAACAGCAAACTGAGGTCACAGTGAAACCCCATTCACAACGAGACAACACAACTGGAAACTCAGGTCAGAGTGAAACCCCATTCACAAAGAGACAACACAACAGCAAACTCAGGTCAGAGTGAAACCCCATTCACAACGAGACAACACAACAGCAAACTCAGGTCAGAGTGAAACCCCATTCACAACGAGACAACACAACAGCAAACTCAGGTCAGAGTGAAACCCCATTCACAACGAGACAACACAACAGCAAACTCAAGTCAGAGTGAAACCCCACTCACAACGACACAACACAACTGCAAACTCAGGTCAGAGTGAAATCCCATTCACAATGAGACAACACAACAGCAAACTCAGGTCAGAGTGAAACCCCATTCACAAAGAAACAACACAACAGCAAACTGAGGTCAGAGTGAAAACCCATTCACAACGAGACAACACAACAGCAAACTCAGGTCAGAGTTAAACCCCATTCACAACGAGACAACTCAACAGCAAACTCAGGTCAGAGTGAATCCCCATTCACAACGAGACAACGCAACGGCAAACTCAGGTCAGAGTGACACCCCATTCACAAAGAGACAACACAACAGCAAACTCAGGTCAGAGTGAAACCCCATTCACAACGAGACAACACAACAGCAAACACAGGTCAGAGTGCAACCCCATTCACAACGAGAGAACACAACAGCAAACTCAGGTCAGAGTGAAACCCCATTCACAACGAGACAACACAACAGCAAACTCAGGTCAGAGTGAAACCCCACTCACAACGACACAACACAACTGCAAACTCAGGTCAGAGTGAAACCCCATTGACAATGAGACAACACAACAGCAAACTCAGGTGAGAGTGAATCCCCATTCACAACCGGACAACACAACTGCAAAGTCAGGTCAGAGTGAAACCCCATTCACAACGAAACAATACAACAGCAAAATCAGGTCAGAGTGAAACCCCATTCACAAGGAGACAACACAACAGCAAACTCAGGTCAGTGTGAAACCCCATTCACAACGAGACAACACAACAGCAAATTCAGGTCACAGTGAAACCCCATTCACAACGAGACAACACAACAGCAAACTCAGGTCAGAGTGAAACCCCATTCACAATGAAACAACACAACAGCAATCCATGGTCAGAGTGAAACCCCATTCACAATGAAACAACACAACAGCAAACTCAGGTCAGAGTGAAACCCCATTCACAATGAGGCAACACAACAGCAAACTCAGGTCAGAGTGAAACGCCAATCACAACGAGACAACACAACAGCAAACTCAGGTCAGAGTGAAACCCCGTTCACGAGACAACACAACAGCAAACTCAGGTCAGAGTTAAACCCCATTCACAACGAGACAACACAACAGCAAACTCAGGTCAGAGTGAAACCCCATTCACAACGAGACAACACAACAGCAAACTCAGGTCAGAGTGAAACCCCATTCACAACGAGACAACACAACAGCAAATTCAGGTCACAGTGAAACCCCATTCACAACGAGACAACACAACAGCAAACTCAGGTCAGACTGAAAACCCATTCACAACGAGACAACACAACTGGAAACTCAGGTCAGAGTGAAAACTCATTCACAACGAGACAACTGAACAGCAAACTCAGGTCAGAGTGAAACCCCATTCACAACGAGACAACACAACAGCAAACTCAGGTCACAGTGAAACCCCATTCACAACGAGACAACACAACAGCGAACTCAGGTCAGAGTGAAACCCCATTCACAATGAGACAACACAACTGCAAACTCAGGTCAGAGTGAAACCCCATTCACAACGAGACAACACAACAGCGAACTCAGGTCAGAGTGAAACCCCATTCACAATGAAACAACACAACAGCAAACTCAGGTCAGAGTGAAACCCCATTCACAATGAGGCAACACAACAGCAAACTCAGGTCAGAGTGAAACGCCAATCACAACGAGACAACACAACAGCAAACTCAGGTCAGAGTGAAACCCCGTTCACGAGACAACACAACAGCAAACTCAGGTCAGAGTGAAACCCCATTCACAACGAGACAACACAACAGCAAACTCAGGTCAGAGTGAAACCCCATTCACAACGAGACAACACAACAGCAAACTCAGGTCAGAGTGAAACCCCATTCACAACGAGACAACACAACAGCAAATTCAGGTCACAGTGAAACCCCATTCACAACGAGACAACACAACAGCAAACTCAGGTCAGACTGAAAACCCATTCACAACGAGACAACACAACTGGAAACTCAGGTCAGAGTGAAAACTCATTCACAACGAGACTACTGAACAGCAAACTCAGGTCAGAGTGAAACCCCATTCACAACGAGACAACACAACAGCAAACTCAGGTCACAGTGAAACCCCATTCACAACGAGACAACACAACAGCGAACTCAGGTCAGAGTGAAACCCCATTCACAATGAGACAACACAACTGCAAACTCAGGTCAGAGTGAAACCCCATTCACAACGAGACAACACAACAGCGAACTCAGGTCAGAGTGAAACCCCATTCACAACGAGACAACACGACTGCAAACTCAGGTCAGAGTGAAACCCCATTCACAACGAGACAACACAACAGCAAACACAGGTCAGAGTGAAACCCCATTCACAAGCAGACAACACAACAGCAAACTCAGGTCAGAGTGAAACGCCATTCACAACGAGACAACACAACAGCAAACTCAGGTCACACGGAAACCCCATTCACAACGAGACAACACAACTGCAAACTGAGGTCAGAGTGAAACCCCATTCACAATGAAACAACAAAACAGCAAACCATTCTCAGAGTGAAACCCCATTCACAGTGAAACAACACAACAGCAAACTCAGGTCAGAGTGAAACACCATTCACAATGAGACAACACAACAGCAAACGCAGGTCAGAGTGAAACACCATTCACAATGAGACAACACAACAGCAATCTCAGGTCAGAGTGAAACCCCACTCGCAATGAGACAACACAACAGCAAACTCAGGTCAGAGTGAAACCCCATTCACAACGAGGCAACACAACAGGAAACTCAGGTCAGAGTAAAACCCCATTCACAATGAGACAACACAACAGCAAAGTCAGGTCAGAGGGAAACCCCAATCACAACGAGACAACACAACAGCAAACTCAGGTCAGAGTGAAACCCCATTCACAACGACACAACACAACAGCAAACTCAGGTCAGAGTGAAACCCCATTGACAACGAGACAACACAACAGCAAATTCAGGTCACAGTGAAACCCCATTCACAATGAGACAACACAACAGCAAACTCAGGTCAGAGTGAAACCCCATTCACAACGAGACAACACAACAGCAAACTCAGGTCAGAGTGAAACCCCATTCACAACGAGTCAACACAACAGCAAACTCAGGTCAGACTGAAAACCCATTCACAACGAGACAACTCAACAGCAAACTCAGGTCAGAGTGAAAACCCATTCACAACGAGACAACTCAAAAGCAAACTCAGGTCAGAGTGAAAACCCATTCACAACGAGACAACACAACAGCAAACTCAGGTCAGAGTGAAACCCCATTCACAATGAGACAACACAACAGCAAACTCAGGTCACAGTGAAACCCCATTCACAACGAGACAACACAACAGCGAACTCAGGTCAGAGTGAAACCCCATTCACAACGAGAGAACACAACTGCAAACTCAGGTCAGAGTGAAACCCCATTCACAACGAGACAACACAACAGCGAACTCAGGTCAGAGTGGAATCCCATTCACAACGAGAGAACACAACTGCAAACTCAGGTCAGAGTGAAACCCCATTCACAATGAGACAACACAACAGCAAACTCAGGTCAGAGTGAAACCCCATTCACAAGGAGACCACACAACAGCAAACTCAGGTCAGAGTGAAACCCCATTCACAACGAGACAACACAACAGCAAACTCAGGTCACATTGAAACCCCATTCACAATGAAACAACACAACAGCAAACTCAGGTCAGAGTGAAACCCCATTCACAGTGAGACAACACAACAGCAAACACAGGTCAGAGTGAAACCCCATTCAAAACGAGACAACACAACAGCAAACTCAGGTCAGAGTGCAAACCCATTCACAACGAGACAACACAACAGCAAACACAGGTCAGAGTGAAACCCTATTCACAACGCGACAACACAACTGCAAACTCTGGTCAGAGTGAAACCCCATTCACAACGAGACAACACAACAGCAAACTCGGATCAGAGTGAAACCCCGTTCACAAGAGACAACACAACAGCAAACTCAGGTCAGAGTGAAACCCCATTCACAATGAGACAACACAACTGCAAACTCAAGTCAGAGTGAAACCCCATTCACAACGAGACAACACAACAGAAAACTCAGGTCAGAGTGAAACCCTGTTCACAAGAGACAACACAACAGCAGACTCAGGTCAGAGTGAAACCCCATTCACAACGAGACAACACAACAGAAAACTCAGGTCAGAGTGAAACCCCGTTCACAAGAGACAACACAACAGCAAACTCAGGTCAGAGTGAAACCCCATCCACAGTGAGACAACACAACAGCAAACTCAAGTCAGAGTGAAACCCCATTCACAACGAGACAACACAACAGCAAACTGAGGTCACAGTGAAACCCCATTCACAACGAGACAACACAACAGCAAATTCAGGTCACAGTGAAACCCCATTCACAACGAGACAACACAACAGCAAACTCAGGTCAGACTGAAAACCCATTCACAACGAGACAACACAACTGGAAACTCAGGTCAGAGTGAAAACTCATTCACAACGAGACAACTGAACAGCAAACTCAGGTCAGAGTGAAACCCCATTCACAACGAGACAACACAACAGCAAACTCAGGTCACAGTGAAACCCCATTCACAACGAGACAACACAACAGCGAACTCAGGTCAGAGTGAAACCCCATTCACAATGAGACAACACAACTGCAAACTCAGGTCAGAGTGAAACCCCATTCACAACGAGACAACACAACAGCGAACTCAGGTCAGAGTGAAACCCCATTCACAACGAGACAACACGACTGCAAACTCAGGTCAGAGTGAAACCCCATTCACAACGAGACAACACAACAGCAAACACAGGTCAGAGTGAAACCCCATTCACAAGCAGACAACACAACAGCAAACTCAGGTCAGAGTGAAACCCCATTCACAACGAGACAACACAACAGCAAATTCAGGTCACAGTGAAACCCCATTCACAACGAGACAACACAACAGCAAACTCAGGTCAGACTGAAAACCCATTCACAACGAGACAACACAACTGGAAACTCAGGTCAGAGTGAAAACTCATTCACAACGAGACTACTGAACAGCAAACTCAGGTCAGAGTGAAACCCCATTCACAACGAGACAACACAACAGCAAACTCAGGTCACAGTGAAACCCCATTCACAACGAGACAACACAACAGCGAACTCAGGTCAGAGTGAAACCCCATTCACAATGAGACAACACAACTGCAAACTCAGGTCAGAGTGAAACCCCATTCACAACGAGACAACACAACAGCGAACTCAGGTCAGAGTGAAACCCCATTCACAACGAGACAACACGACTGCAAACTCAGGTCAGAGTGAAACCCCATTCACAACGAGACAACACAACAGCAAACACAGGTCAGAGTGAAACCCCATTCACAAGCAGACAACACAACAGCAAACTCAGGTCAGAGTGAAACGCCATTCACAACGAGACAACACAACAGCAAACTCAGGTCAGAGTGAAACCCCATTCACAACGAGTCAACACAACAGCAAACTCAGGTCAGAGTGAAACCCCATTCACAACGAGACAACACAACAGCAAACTCAGGTCAGAGTGAAACCCCATTCACAACGAGTCAACACAACAGCAAACTCAGGTCAGACTGAAAACCCATTCACAACGAGACAACTCAACAGCAAACTCAGGTCAGAGTGAAAACCCATTCACAACGAGACAACTCAAAAGCAAACTCAGGTCAGAGTGAAAACCCATTCACAACGAGACAACACAACAGCAAACTCAGGTCAGAGTGAAACCCCATTCACAATGAGACAACACAACAGCAAACTCAGGTCACAGTGAAACCCCATTCACAACGAGACAACACAACAGCGAACTCAGGTCAGAGTGAAACCCCATTCACAACGAGAGAACACAACTGCAAACTCAGGTCAGAGTGAAACCCCATTCACAACGAGACAACACAACAGCGAACTCAGGTCAGAGTGGAATCCCATTCACAACGAGAGAACACAACTGCAAACTCAGGTCAGAGTGAAACCCCATTCACAATGAGACAACACAACAGCAAACTCAGGTCAGAGTGAAACCCCATTCACAAGGAGACCACACAACAGCAAACTCAGGTCAGAGTGAAACCCCATTCACAACGAGACAACACAACAGCAAACTCAGGTCACATTGAAACCCCATTCACAATGAAACAACACAACAGCAAACTCAGGTCAGAGTGAAACCCCATTCACAGTGAGACAACACAACAGCAAACACAGGTCAGAGTGAAACCCCATTCAAAACGAGACAACACAACAGCAAACTCAGGTCAGAGTGCAAACCCATTCACAACGAGACAACACAACAGCAAACACAGGTCAGAGTGAAACCCTATTCACAACGCGACAACACAACTGCAAACTCTGGTCAGAGTGAAACCCCATTCACAACGAGACAACACAACAGCAAACTCGGATCAGAGTGAAACCCCGTTCACAAGAGACAACACAACAGCAAACTCAGGTCAGAGTGAAACCCCATTCACAATGAGACAACACAACTGCAAACTCAAGTCAGAGTGAAACCCCATTCACAACGAGACAACACAACAGAAAACTCAGGTCAGAGTGAAACCCTGTTCACAAGAGACAACACAACAGCAGACTCAGGTCAGAGTGAAACCCCATTCACAACGAGACAACACAACAGAAAACTCAGGTCAGAGTGAAACCCCGTTCACAAGAGACAACACAACAGCAAACTCAGGTCAGAGTGAAACCCCATCCACAGTGAGACAACACAACAGCAAACTCAAGTCAGAGTGAAACCCCATTCACAACGAGACAACACAACAGCAAACTGAGGTCACAGTGAAACCCCATTCACAACGAGACAACACAACAGCAAATTCAGGTCACAGTGAAACCCCATTCACAACGAGACAACACAACAGCAAACTCAGGTCAGACTGAAAACCCATTCACAACGAGACAACACAACTGGAAACTCAGGTCAGAGTGAAAACTCATTCACAACGAGACAACTGAACAGCAAACTCAGGTCAGAGTGAAACCCCATTCACAACGAGACAACACAACAGCAAACTCAGGTCACAGTGAAACCCCATTCACAACGAGACAACACAACAGCGAACTCAGGTCAGAGTGAAACCCCATTCACAATGAGACAACACAACTGCAAACTCAGGTCAGAGTGAAACCCCATTCACAACGAGACAACACAACAGCGAACTCAGGTCAGAGTGAAACCCCATTCACAACGAGACAACACGACTGCAAACTCAGGTCAGAGTGAAACCCCATTCACAACGAGACAACACAACAGCAAACACAGGTCAGAGTGAAACCCCATTCACAAGCAGACAACACAACAGCAAACTCAGGTCAGAGTGAAACCCCATTCACAACGAGACAACACAACAGCAAATTCAGGTCACAGTGAAACCCCATTCACAACGAGACAACACAACAGCAAACTCAGGTCAGACTGAAAACCCATTCACAACGAGACAACACAACTGGAAACTCAGGTCAGAGTGAAAACTCATTCACAACGAGACTACTGAACAGCAAACTCAGGTCAGAGTGAAACCCCATTCACAACGAGACAACACAACAGCAAACTCAGGTCACAGTGAAACCCCATTCACAACGAGACAACACAACAGCGAACTCAGGTCAGAGTGAAACCCCATTCACAATGAGACAACACAACTGCAAACTCAGGTCAGAGTGAAACCCCATTCACAACGAGACAACACAACAGCGAACTCAGGTCAGAGTGAAACCCCATTCACAACGAGACAACACGACTGCAAACTCAGGTCAGAGTGAAACCCCATTCACAACGAGACAACACAACAGCAAACACAGGTCAGAGTGAAACCCCATTCACAAGCAGACAACACAACAGCAAACTCAGGTCAGAGTGAAACGCCATTCACAACGAGACAACACAACAGCAAACTCAGGTCAGAGTGAAACCCCATTCACAACGAGACAACAGAAGAGCAAACTCAGGTCAGAGTGAAATCCTATTCACAATGAGACAACACAACAGGAAACTCAGGTCAGAGTGAAACCCCATTCAAAACGAGACAACACAACAGCAAACTCAGGTCACAGTGAAACCCCATTCACAACGAGACACCAAAACAGCAAACTCAGGTCAGAGTGAAACCCCATTCACAATGAGACAACAAAACAGCAAACTCAGGTCAGAGTGAAACCCCATTCACAGCGAGACAACACAACAGCAAACTCAGGTCAGAGTGAAACCCCATTCACAAAGAGACAATACAACACCAAACTCAGGTCAGAGTGAAACCCCATTCACAATGAGACAACACAACAGCAAACTCAAGTCAGAGTGAAACCCCATTCAAAACGAGACAACACAACAGCAAACTCAGGTCAGAGTGCAAACCCATTCACAACGAGACAACACAACAGCAAACACAGGTCAGAGTGAAACCCCATTCACAACGCGACAACACAACTGCAAACTCAGGTCAGAGTGAAACCCCATTCACAACGAGACAACACAACAGCAAACTCAGATCAGAGTGAAACCCCGTTCACAAGAGACAACACAACAGCAAACTCAGGTCAGAGTGAAACCCCATTCACAATGAGACAACACAACTGCAAACTCAAGTCAGAGTGAAACCCCATTCACAACGAGCCAACACAACATTAAACTCAGGTCAGAGTGAAACCCCGTTCACAAGAGACAACACAACAGCAGACTCAGGTCAGAGT